>NW_012130072.1:1708601-1717197 GCF_000143395.1 Atta cephalotes
ACAACATACTAGTAGTATAGTATAGTCTATAGATAGTATATATATATATATATATATATATATATATATATATATATATATATATTCCAATTCAAGTTAGGAGTTCAAGATCAATACTAATCATCCTAAGACTGTCAAAAACGATATTTTCAAATGATCCTAAAAGGATCATTACTGCATTATTTGTACTGCACAGAATATTTCTAGATATACTACAGAGCATACATAGATAAAATTATGTTAATGATCTTCGCAATTTCTCAATAAATCATTCCTCGGTATAACTAACAATATTAGGGAATAATCGTAACAAAATGGGAGATAAAATCGAACGATACAGACTACATAAGTATATCTAAGTTAGAATTATGAATATTCAGTTATTCCTCTTATTATTTGCAATAAATCGTTAATCTTAATCAATTATTCATTCTCATGATATATTACTGCTCCTGTACACAATGTATGATAATATTAGTTTGACATACAACATGTATTAATACATGTGCAAAAGGTAATCTGAGCTACATTAAAACTTGAAGAGTAGATCATCCTATATTCCAAAGGAATGATTAAAAGAGAGCATGTACAAAGGATTCGTCATTTAGCTTCGAGATCAACATGTACAGGAATATATGCAGCTATAATAAAAATAAATTCGTGTGTTAATAAATAAATAACAAACATACATATTATAGAGTGTGATGTTTAGTGGAAGACTGTATTAAGGGTCGATATATAAGAGATTAAACTTTTTTGTCTTAAACTTTTTAGAAGCAAGGGTTTCAAGAATACAGTTGAAATATTGGGATTAGAAGTTAGAATTACATTATTACATTGCATTAATAAATGAAAATGATATTATCAATAAATAAGATGACTATGAATGAAGTAATTATATTTTTCATAATAATCATGCATATAAAATGGCAATGGTTATATAATAAAGAATATAAAAACTATAAAAAATTACCATCAATAAATAGTATAATAAATAAATGTAGAAAGAATATACAGATGTATGTATAAAACAGACTAGAGTTTGATGATTTAAAAAAAAGTAAACTTTGCGCGAAGTATCTTCACAGAACTTTTTTGTGTATCTATTCATCGAATATTGAATATTAATAAATTTTTTGTTTTATTTAATATTTTAATAAAAATGTATAGCAGAAGTATTGATAATATATAAATTAACACAGTAATAAAAACACTGCATTAAAGACACTGTCAAACAATAAAATTAATTATTCAATGATTAATCTTTTCATGTATCAGTTCTAAATAACTATGTAAGTATTGCTACGCTTATGATACGAATTGTCTTAACATAATTTCACATACGAAGTCTATATAGAAGTCTATTAAATATTAGTAATTCATTATAGATACTCATCAATTTATAATAACAAAAATAATAGATAAAATAACAGAATAAGATGATCCGTAATTATTTTTTTATCTGATGTATAATGTAGCGATGTTAAATTTTGCAATACTCACAACTGTATCCTTCATTACCCTTAATCTACAAAGACTTCCGTTTACATAAGAGTGCTGGGCAATATTTTATAATTTTCAAATTAAATAATTTTACGTGAGTACACTACAATGTTAATTTTTACTATAACAAACTGCTAAAATTAGTTTTACTATTTTCTACTTTGGAATACTAAATTCACAAGGCATTTCTAACATATGTGAGCACTTCTAATATACAAATAATCACGAAAAAATAAATCTTTATTTATTTATGATAATATATAATAATCCAAAGTAATAGAAAATTTTAAAAACTTAGGGAAAGAATGACAAAATTTATAAAATTTATATATTTTTCATTTTATAATATAAATTTTCATATCTTTTGTAAAGAAAATTTGCTCAAATTAACTTGTAAGCTAATTATTTAAAATCATTGTATTACCACAAAATCCTCTTCTAAATATACAATATATTAAGAAAATAAAAAATCATAGTATATATAAGAGCTTATAAATTAAATCTATCTTTTATTATTTTTTAATCTCGATCCCAAAAAAGAAATTAAAATAAATTATTTTAACAATTAAGAACATTTATTTCATTCTTTTAATTGAACGGATAAAATAAACTTAACGTTCATATTAATGTATAGTACGACTAAAAGTTCAAAGTATATTTATTAATAAACATTTATTAATAAATAAAATTAAATGAAAATTGTAATGCAATACTCATACAAAATATGACATATTAGCAAACGCTGATCACGGTATTTAGTCAATAATTGCAGAAATGTTATGTAGAAGATGTTCGAACTTTTTTGATTACCTTGTGATAACTTTATAGTATATTATATTGTATGTATGTATGTATGTGTGTATATATGCATACATACAGGGAATAAGCAAAATAATGTAAATATTCAGGAAATACGTATTTTATTAATAAAATGTTGATTTATCATTTGTTTTAATAGATAATTCTATCTTTGTTAGAATAGAATTATGTTTAAATAGCATAGGAACAATGCAATGTTATACTATTGATCTAGAATATTTTTTAATTGTTTAGAAAATATTGGAGGAAAAAATCTTATTCTCACTTTACTCTTTAAATAAAAAAAATTACGAATAATTTGATGATACATAAATGAAGCGATTACTTAGCTAGAAAAAATATTAAAGTTTTGGAGAACAGAAAATAATTTTGGAAAATAGTAAGAAATAAATTTCCTCTTCTAATATTATTTACATAAGCAATTGAAAGATCTTCTACTAAAGGATTACATTGGCAACAATTCAAGCATTGTGTGACTCTACTTCAAAACATGTATTAAAAGCAAATGATGGGCTAATTTCTTATTAATAAATAAGTGTATTTCTCAGGTGTTTATATTATTTTGTTTATCCTTTATATATCATATTATATACGTGTGTCTTTGTGTATGTACATATATGAATTCATACGATAACATGTTTGATATTTTCCATTTACTAATTTGGATGCTCAGCACTCTTATCTAATAACGGATTTAATTTTATACACAAACAGTTGAAGAAGAATTAACGTATGAGGCAGGTAGCACAGATACGTTGAGGCCCGATGCAGTCATCGTGGCAGAAGGCACCACACTGCCGACAAATTACCATGGCTCCTCGCATATTACATTCACACGGAGGTGGCGGATCGCCGCCAATTATCATGCCGGGTGCACCAGGTTCCGCTCCGCCTGTCACTCTGCTATCCGCGCCTCTTGCTTTCAGAGTAACAGCCTGATGAGAACCCTCTCCGGCGCTGGCCGGTCTTCCTCGAACTAAATGAACCCCAACGCCCATTCCTGCAATCTGCGGCGGTAATGGAGGTGCGGATGATGCTCTCGGTGCACTGTCCCCAACTCCCGTCCTTTGTACAAGTATATATTGCCCGAGACCGTTACTGGTGGTGGAACCAAGCTGCGCTATGGGAGTGCTTTCTGTAACCTACAAGGCATTGAAAATTTAATTAAGAAAATCACAAATATTTTAACTGATGCAACTTGAACTGATATATTGCACGTTCAAGCTACTTTTAATCGACAATAGAAATATATTAAACAAATAACATTTCAATTAGCACTCTAAGTCTGTTTGCGTAAGTACGTTTGTTCATCATCTTTGTTGTCAGACTTGTATAAATAAATTTTTGTAGCATTGTACAAAATCATTGCTGCGTCATTGCATCTGGTAATTACAGTCATACTATCTCTACTGCATTTAGAAACGCAAAACTAATGTAAAGACTTGTTTTTTAGGTACCTGTATGATACCGAGATCATCACAAGAGACCCGCGAGATTAGCACTGTACACACAAAAAAGGATAAAATAGTATGCGTGTACGTCAAAATATTCAGTATATATATTTCATATGATGAGAAAAATATTAAAGGATATAAACTCAAATGAAAGATATATTTATAGTAAAATATGTGTTTTTATAATTATTTACTGTGATGTATTTCCTTAATTCGTTTTCATAAAATTTATAATTTTAGTAAAATTTCATCAGGTCTCATTTGTTATAAGTTTTGTCGTATTAAGAATGAACTTTTTTTTAATTTGTTTCACGACAATGTTAGATTCACAAAAAGAGAGAAAAATTTGATATTAATACTTTACCCTTGATATGGCAAGTAATATGTGCAGAAAATAGCACAGGTAAATATAAATCTAAATGGCTATATTAATTAATATATGTAATAAATGCTAATACCTCCGTTGATGCAGCTTGACGCGCCGATGCAAATACATGTCTCAGCATAACTGCTTGCGTCTTATTTTGAGCTTGTTTATTATGTTGTATCGCTTGCTGTGTTTTCTGGGGTTTGACCGTCGTCAGGGTGCGACCACCAGATTTGCTGGTTGTGAATGCACCATCTCCTCTAGCAAGTAAACTTGGCGGTGGTTTTAAATGGGCCTTCAATTGATCTCTATTCGGTGAACTTTGTATGACCTGAAATAATATCAGTGTTCCTACATTTATCAATGTAATAGCGCATCGCAATGTATAATAAATTCATATCTTTATTACATTCGCATATATTTTAAATGAGATACTAAATTAGTTTACCGCTTGACATATCTGATAGCTGCGCTCTAAATTGACAGCACCCGGAGGCTCTTTGGTAGAGCTTCTCGATCTACCTCCTTGTTCTTTATTATTATTCCTAGAACCTCTATGGCTGCCTTGATTAGATGCACGCGAAGGTCGTGATGATCGGTCGGTGACAGTTAGTGATGGTCCAGGATATTGCTGTTGTGTCTGCTGCTGTTGTGTTTGCTGCTGTTGTGTCTGTTGTTGTGTTTGTTGCTGCTGCTGTTGTTGATGCACAGCCGCAATTTGTCGAGATTGAACAGAAGTAGCAGTCTGATGTTGAATAGCAATTGAATTTTGTGCACGATTCTGAGATTGTACTCCCACCGTAGTCGGGAGAGTATTTTGTACTTGACTTTGCGTTGCAATGGTGTTCTGATTCACGTTATTACGTGCATTGTTATTTTGAGTATTTATTTGAGTAATGGTATCTTGCGTTTGTATCATGTTAACTTGTGTAGTATTACTCTGAGGCTGAAGTTGGGCCGAGATCGTAGAATTACTCGCCAATGGAGATGTCTCTTGTTCCGGATTAAAACCCGTTTGCACAAATCTAATAGATTGCAATTGCGGGAATGTGATGATCGGCGGACTTTGCGATTGCAAATTCTTCATAACGCAACTGCTGCTCGGTGTGTTGATAGCTAAATCTGATTGAAATGTGGTTCCTTGAACAACCGGTAATTGAATACAATTAACAGATTCCACATTGGCATCTGCATTAATAAACTGTTGCGAAGAAGTTGTAGAATCGGTTGTTGTGGAAGTTTCGCTGCATTCATCTTGCGTCGTTACTGTGATATTAGCCGCTACAGATCCATCGAGAGCAGCCGCCACTAAAGGCCAAGGTACTTGCAGCTCTTCTTGCGTCTTTGCAATGAAAAATATAAATTAATATAAAACTTTGTTAACGTTAAATTTTTGAAAATAAACAAAATTTATCAAACTAATTTTTCTTTATACTTATATTAAATCTCTCTTTAAACTTCAAGATCTATATTCTACATATTACAATTTTATTTAATGTAAATACATTGTAATATTCTAACTACCTACATTTGACCCGGTTGTTTTGTATTCAAATCTTATACTATATAATATTTTATATCTTTAAGAATTGAGTTATTTTCAACAAAATAACACGCTTATTGACTTATATTTATATAATTTATATTTATATAATTTTTTAAATTAGTTATATCACTGATATTTGTACGGTATAAATAATATTAATATCCTTACAATACAAGATACAATTTGGTACCTCATCCGTTCAAACATGGGTCACTAAAATCCATATTTTTCACTTATTCAAAATGGTTAAAAAAATTTCTAAAAATTTACCAACATATTTTCAACTTTCTAGAATAAATATGGAAACTTCATTTTGGAAAATAATAAAATATAGTATAATTTATAACTACCGACAGATTCAAAGAAACTTGCATGGACAGGAATCACTCGATCACTAGTGACCCGACTTTGTACAGTAAGGATTAAAAACTATTTATGTGTATATTTACCCTGTTATTATTAATGTTATTAACGGTTGGATCCACTGTCCAACTACATTCTAACATTTCAGAACAGACGTAATTATTTGCCTCTCGTAAAGCTTCATCCTCATTACCAGCATTTACGTCCGTTCCCGTAGTATCTTCAGTTTGTCCAGTTACTACTTGAGGCTCGGTTACTTCTGAATTAGTTGAAGCCATTTCCATTCCCTCAAGAATAGGATATATTATCTCTTCTGGACATCCCGAAATTTCTTCATACATTTCTCGCATTTCTCCTCGTACCTAAATCATAATTAAATTTTTGACAACGGAAACAATATAATGATAGTTTATTTTTATTTTCATGAATATTACAGTCAATCGAAATTGTGCTAATGACATATCTATAATCTCTTAATAGTGCGTTTGTAGTGGGGATTAAAATTTTTACCTCAAGTTCATGAATACGCTGTAAAGTCTCACTATCGATTTCCATTCCTTCTGGAATTTGTGATTCGCTGTCCGCTGTATTTTCATGAGAAGTCTGCGTTACTTCAGTTTGATCACTGTTAATCAAACTGGCATCCTCTATAACGATATCTGTGGGCCTAACTTGATCCTGCGGTGATGAACTTTCAAGGATACTCGTAGTTTCACAATCCGATATTTGATAAATCTGACCGCTAGATATTTGTGAAATTTGTTCTTTTGACATCTGAGAAATTTGATCTATGGATGCTTGCGATATATATTCACTGGAAAGCTGTGAAATTGATTCCCCGGACGTGTGCGATGCACGTTCTATCTGTTCACTCGATCTGGGTGATGAATTATCATCGGGTAATAGCACAGTATCTTCTTCTGATGCTTCGATTATGTTATTTTCTACAGGTGGCAAATTTTTCTCGCTGGTGGAAAAATTTGTTTCTTCTTCGTACACATTTGAGATGGCTCCTTGACATAATTGTCTTGCAATATCATTAGCTTCAACCAATTCTTGTTTCTCGCAAATATCTGTAATCTTGTCAGCTTCTTCTATTTTACCTTCATGCATTTGAATATCTTCTGTTATTTCCATGGAATTTACTTGCACAGAGTTATCTAAATGTTTCTCATCAGTCACATTATCTGATAATGTATTATAATCCAAGGACATTAAATTTTGTTGCACTTCTTCAGAACTAACTAGATCATCGGTACTCTTTATGCTTATTTCGGTCTTGCAGCTAGTATCAACTTTATCATCTGTTATTACAATGGAACAGACAGCATGCTCAGATGAAGGAATATCCACGCTAGGAATATCCACAGTAGGAATATCCACAGCAGGAATATCCACGGTAGGAATATCCACGCTAGATTCCAAACGAAGTCTTAAACTTGACCGTGTTACTGCACCACTAGAACGTGAATCGTTAATATAATGGAGATTCGATTTAAGTTTAGGCTCTCGCTTTTCTCCCCATATTGGTTCAAAATGTTTCACTTTCCATGGATCTAGCTTATTTTTATCTCGTTCTGCTTCCATCTTCAGGCGTTGTTGATTTTCTGGGGTAAATTCCCCTTCTGCTAAACGTTTCCGCCATTCCAGGCAAGCTCTCGCAAAAAATTCATTGTTCAGTCCAGAGATAGCAGCATCCTAGACATAAGATAGAATAACATAAATTAAATTTCAATTAGAATGAAAATGTCGTATATTTTCAAAACAAATTAAACAAAGTCATGGCTTATTCCGAACTTATAATTAGACTGACTTTAAATCAATACAATTATCATAAGATTGTAAATACTATATATGTAATAATAGTATGTAAATACTATGTGTATTTACATTGACTCTGTTTAATTAAATTTCATCAAATAATTCATTGGTACATATTATTGAGAAATTATATTTAGTACCTGTCTATCCACAGCAGGCAGGAGTTGTGCAAGCTTCCGTTGATACAGTGGAGGCAAGCCTTGAAATGTATGCCTATTTAACAGCGCGCGTAAGCTCGTACTTGCTAATATACTCGCTGGAGATTCCAAATCCACAAGACCAGCTTCTAATTGCGCGGTTGCAGACAATCTCTTTGTAGATCGTCTGCGACTTGACTTTAAGCTAAATCCAGGTAAACTAGCCAAAACTTCTCTCATTGTGGCAGCAGGTTCTTCCGCTGCTATATTCATACAAAATATAAAATATTTCAGATGATGAGTTACCACATAGTAAATGAAAATGAAACTGTTCACTATAATCTTTATTTTGCATAATTTAAAGAAAATAAAATAAACTTATACAATTAATATTTGTTCAAATTATAATAGTATGAATATTATGTTATCGTTATATTAATCTGTCTATTTGCAATAATGTTGTGAAAACATATGTATTTGTCAAACACTAATCAAAGTTTTCTCACTACTTAAAAAATTCATTGCAATCTCTCATAAATACATATCACAAGAATAAAATATAATATTAGAATATAGATAATATTAG
>NW_012130072.1:1722391-1730682 GCF_000143395.1 Atta cephalotes
TATATATATATATATATATATATATATATATATATATATATAAACAAAAATTTCATTCATAAGATTAAAGAACAATAAAACTTTATTACTGTATTAAAACAATGAATTTTATTATATGAAATTTTATTATTATCAATTACGGTATTAAAAATGCTATACCATTATTAAATTGTAATTTAATTTAAAACAAATTCTTACTTATACATATCTTATATGAGTAATAGCAATGCCGTTTTGTAACAATTTTTTAATCATCTATTGTTTTACAGTGAATTGTTTCATTACAGTATCTCCTTATAAAATATAAGCATCCGCTGAAAATCTGATAATTATATACCTGTGTACAACATTAATGGAAATATAAAGAAACCGTCAACCATGTGTTTTAATCTAAAAATATATAAAATAAATAGAATATTTTCTATGACTTCTTGAATCTGAATATACAAAGAAATCTATATGAAATTCAAGTAAAATTGTATTATATAACTGCTACAAAGGATTACTGACTGCTCTGTCAATAATACTGATTGTGCAATCAATAATACCTCATTTCCAAAATAATGACTCGCAATTAACTTTAGCAAACTGCTTCGTAAAGATTAGCCCCGAGTGTTTTAAGATCATTATTGAATATCAGACGCTGAAGCCAATTTTCTGCTAAATCGTCCGAAATTGGATTATCTGGAACCTGTCCATTCACAATAGGGATAATTTTGGCTAAAGCAATAGTGGTTTTGTTAAGATCTACAAATCCATTGAAATCACTTGTGTTTTCTCTCCTTGTTAAAATTGAATTATCAGCATTTGATTCTCCTGAAAACGATGTTTTGTTCTGTACATTATTAATTTTAGAAGGTTCACTGAAGTATGCAGATATATGATCCATTAATAAAACAAATCCAGTTCTGATATTTTTCTGCATTAAATCCTGTACTTCTTCGCTCTCCGATACATCTAGCATCTGATCCCTTAGCTTTGAATAAACAGATGTATCACTGTTTTCAATGTCATGTTGCAATGTATAGTAAGTGAAATTTTTTACAGGATCTTTCGAGCTGTCGGCAGATACAGAAGATGTAATTGCCCAATAAATTTGTTCTAAATCTCTTAACGTTAATTGCTCCGTTAGAGATAATGAAACTGTGACTTCACTAACTTTATTTTGTATGAACTCGCTCAAATCTTTAATGCCTTCATCTATAAAATATTTGGAAAGAGCCATGTATCTCTTTTGTACTTCTGTGCCAATAATCCCATTATCCATATTGTTCGTATTCTGTGCCTGTTTGTACATATGTCCGCTAATCAAATTGAGCTGAATTCTAAGAAATGTAACTAGCATTGTATAAGAATAAATTATTACGGCCGGTCGCGCAATTGCTAATATCTTCAATTGAACCCAAGATGTTATCTTATCAGCAGAGCCATCTTTAAGTTGTTTTATAATGACTTCTGTATCATTTTCTTTGACTACAGAGTTTCTCAAAGTTATCGCAAGTCTCGATATCATTTGATTACACGATCTCTCTGTGCTCTCATAGTATTGTCGTTTCTTTGTCCTTTCCATTAGCATTCTTATTTCATTTTCTTGCCACTCTCGCAGCTTACGCTGTGTATAACGCGTCAAAAAAATGACACTACTAATAATGACACTCCCAAATATGAACTTACGCCTATGGCGACTTAAAAATCCTCGAATGCTTGAAAACATGTCTAATTGTTTATGCAGATCTAATACACATACAAGTATATTACAGAGTTTTTAAAATATATGCATGACAAACTTTGTCACATAATACTTGAGAATCTTCACTCCATGTTATCTGACTCGGACTGTACACTTGAGGCAACTCGTTCTATTCTGTTTGTGATATAATTAGTTGTATCAATGAATCTCTCCACGCAATTCACAAGACACTTATGAACTTTAGGCTCCAGGCGTAATGATGGCTTATCCATACAAATCTCCCAGCAAAGACCAGTTAATTCATGTACCAATCCCTGAAAATATCATCTGATTATATAATTCACTCATCGTTCCACAGCCATAGTATAAAGCGCATAATAATAAATTAAAAAGAAAATAATAAAGATAAAATAAATAACTACATTTACATTCTCAAGTATATGAATAGATTTGAAATTGAATAAAGTTACACATGATAAAAATATTACTGATAAATATTTATATATTAATACCCATATTTTTTATATTACAAAATACAAAGTATAAATAGAAAATATCAATAAATTTATTTATGCGATTGCCAAGAAACTAACCTGGAACTGTTGCTTTTTCGTCTCAGTTTCAATAAAATGCTGTAACTGATCATCTAGAACCTGCGTGTTCCGGTTTTCCATAAGACTCATTCTTCGAATCTTCACGTTTGTATATCTATATGCATTAATGCAAATTGACCTCTAAAATATTATGTATGTATCTTTATTAATAATGCAAGATGCAATGTAATGATACTCAGAAGTCAGAACGGATTTATGGATATCTTTCACTAACCAAACGCTACTCGATAACGCTAATCGATGGATAACGCAAGAGGAACTAGGGAGTTTTTACAATACAATGTACATATATCCATATCCAGATACGGTAAGGGGCTCACAATAAAAAGAACAGAGAACAGAGAATAAGAATTTCAACCTATCAGAAACTGTGTGTTCCACAACACATGATTTCTGATAGGTTGAAATTTTTATTCTCTGTTCTCTATTCCCTGTTCCTTTGTGCCCCTAAATGCTAAAGTAAAATGGTGGGAGTATTAGCTCGGATTTTTAAGCCTTAAATCATTAGAAATAGACGAATCATAGTCAATTATTCTCTTCGTATTCAATTGTAATTGGTCAATTTCTTATGACTAAGATTTAAAATATCTATTGTAGATCCGGGATAATTGATCAGTTTCTTAAGCTTAAGACATCTATTGTAGATCCGGACTTATATGAGATGCATTCAGTACTACAATAACTCACTGAGCGCTTAGTGAACTCTCTCTCCTGTGTGGTCTATATTTTTGGATCTATTGGAATATGCCAATTAGATGCAAGAGCTCACTGAATGCTCACTGGGCGGTTGTAGTACTAAATGCACCCATGGTGTGTGCAGTTCGGCCAAACTACGCCTACTTTGGGCTGCGCATAATGAAAGGAATAGCGAACAGAGAACAGAGAATAAGAACAGAAAATAAGAATCCACACAACTTGCATAACCGCATAAACATATGCATAAAAAAAATCATCCAATCGTATTTTATGTTCCTTTTAGAACATTTAATCATTTTAGATCTGGAAGAATACATCAATGGCCTAGTTTCCACCGAGAGTTTAAACCGGATCAGAACCAACCAACTACAGTCGAGTATTTTCCTATTACAGTCAACAGGGGAATGCTCGACTTAGTTAGTTCTTACATTCTGATCCGATTTAAATCTTCAATAAAAACTAAGCCAATAGCAGCGAGCGCTCAATCAACAGTTGAGTCCGCTGCTAATGAGAATCAACAATTCCCTAGCAATTAAACATCTTTTGCAATTTGAGTGCAATGAGCACGGGAGAGTGCAGTTGAAGCGACACGTTGCCTCATTCATTTACGCGTGCCACCAGCCAGTATTCTGTCATTGTCGCGTACTGGTTGATTGGTCCCGGTAGATTGCGGTCCGTTACGCGTCGTTACGTGCGTGACACGATTTTCATTTCTTCGGACATTTCTTATTAGCCCTCACATCGATATGGCTTGGCTGTCTGGTCTTGCTGATAAGGCAGAGAATTTGTTGAATAAAATTGACAAAAACACCGCGGCCGTGTTAAATAAAGATAAATACGAGATGCCGCAGGGTCGTCTGTCAGAAGTTACATGGCTCTCTCCGGAATCTGGGTAATTGCATTCATGTCAATTTCAGGTTATTACCGTTGAATATTTAGATTAATTAATCACTTCGCGAAATGTCATTTTCTTATTTTGTTTTATTTGTACAACATAAAATATAAATAATACAAATTTATTTTATTGAAATATTATTGTAGCTTTCAACAGATTTTAACATCCTTATGGAAAAACAATTAATGAAAAAAATATATGAAATATAAAAAAAAATTAAAAATGAAAATATTTTTCTTTTAGATTAAATGGTACATCCAAGACACCTTTACTGGGATCATCGGGTCATATTCCTTATGTTGCTCCTACTTCAGGTTTGACATCAGTGAATCTATTAAATGTAACGACACCTAAAGAAGACGCGTTATTTACATATTTAAATACGCCTGACCCGAGTCCAAAGAGGATAGTGGAATCTTTTAAATCACCATCAACTACTTCATCGTTATTGGTAGAACATCCTACAGATGACACAGATTCAGATCTATCGATTCAGAGTGATCGGATTAGTCCAACTCCATCTCATGTTTCAATTGAAATGATTCCCAATATTTTGGATGATAAAGATGCTGAAATAAATACGGAAAATTCAAATTTATATCCAAATAATGAAATACAGATCTTAGATTGTGAAAATCTAGACAATACAACAACCGAAACTATACAGAATGGTATATCTTAATTTTTATATCATATATTTATAGTCATCATTTTTTACAAATATTTTACATTTTTATATTACAGAACACAATAATGCGGAGGAACATTTAGATGTATTCTATTCCCAGCCCAGATATAAAATAAAGTCAAGCAATGTAAAAACGGATAATTTAGATAATCCAATTGATTTAGCAAATAAACGAAAATATATAAGAGAATTGGAAAGACACTTGGAGAAGCAAAATGAATTCCTTGGAAAACAAACGGACTTTCAAAAAGAAATTGTAGTTCTAAATGAAAAGTTGAAAGCCTTGGAAGTAGAAAAATTAGAGCAGTCAAAGCAAGTAGTAGATTTACAATCCATCATTGACAGAAACAGACAAGAGTTAAACTCAATTAGATCTGAATTGGAACAGCATAAAGCTAGGGCATTGAAAACTTTACAAGAAAAGGAAAAACTTATAGCAGAACTGAAAAGCAATGCACCGACAGCCATGGATGAAGCCACTATCATGGAATTGAATCAATTAAAGTCAGTACAATTAATATCAGTATTTTATAAATTATAATTAATATGCGGCAGTCGTTTTATAAACATATTATATTAAATCATAGACACGAACGTGATAGTGTTAGGGAGGAAAATCAGCAAATGTGTCAGCAGCTGAAAATGTTGAGGGAAGAGTTGATGAATGCAGATCTGAACTTGGAAAAGATAAGACAAAAGTCAGCCGAGACAAATCTACAAAATCAAGAAATTCTTGCTAATGAAAGACGTCGAAGATTAGAAACAGAAGAAGACATGAGATTACATTCTGAGGTAAATTACATTTTTTTGTTTGGATTTCTACACAAATTACATCTCTAAGTTATTGTGAATTAATAAATTAAAAAGGTTAAAAATAAAATGTTGTTTTAGGAAATAAGATCCTTGAAAGATGAATTAATTAGTCAACGTAATGGATTTAGTTTACAGTTACAAAAGCAGAATTCAGAGATTTCTAGGCTTAAATTGCAGCTATCTGTGTCAGCAACGCCAAGTAATGAAATGGATTCGAGAATAGCATCTCTTACTCAAACTCTGGTTTTAAAACAGCAAGCATTGGAATGTTTGACGACAGAAAGAAATGCATTACGTCTCCAACTTGAGAAAATCGAAGTAAATATAATAATTTACGAATTTTTGTTAGAGAATATTTTCTGCAACGTTGTTCACAAATAAAATTTATTACATTAAATTTTGATAATTTTATTAATAAAATTTAGCATTATAAAATATTTTCTTCTAAAAATTATTTTTTAGGCTTTATGTATGTATATACTAATAATAGTCTTCTTAATCTAAACAGCATGAATATAGAAATGCTGCAGGTAATTTACGAAGAAACATATCGTATAACAATATAAACGATACGGACGATGCAAAAGCTCAAGTTCCTACATTTTTAATGGAAACACCGTTTGATACTAGCGTTACTAGAAGAGTAAAAAGAGCTTATTCTTCATTGGATGCCATAAGCATTCGAACAGGAGTATTTTTAAGAAGATATCCATTAGCTAGGATTTTAGTATTGATTTATATGGTAAGTACGTATGTGTTAATTGTCGTTTATATTTAAAATACTGCTATGAAATGTATATATTTTTGTAGGCATTGCTCCAATTGTGGGTCTTTGTAGTTCTCTTTTCCCAATCACCGGAAGCTCATTAATAAAAATTACAATAACAGATAGCATCTTAAAATAAAAAGAAATATATTTATAAAAAATAAAACTTTTTGTGAATATCGAAAAGCAATATTTACAGGAAACAGATTTAGATCTTATACAGCATTTAATATAGCATATCTCAATCTATATTATTGTTAAATAAAAATTTTAAAAAATATATAGTGATAAATCAGTGATAATTACAAAATATTATAATTGTAAAATTGTCTTTATTTTTTTACTACATAAAATAGTACAATATAATATTACAAGACTACAAATATGGGCAGCATTAAAATAAGTGACGAAAAAAGATGTAAATAAGTTATATATGTATAATACTACTTTGTTTTTGTAATATAATCATCAATTATATAAATTTATAATTTAAAATTGTTTAAAATTATCTTCTATTAGAGGTTTGGAGAATACAATAAATATACGAAATATATACTCTCTCTGTTATCTTTAAGTCACGCGAGCTATACAAAATATATTGCAATACGATATAATTATGAATATTGCTTTCTTAAATACTAATTTCTTATTACAATATTTGATTGTTTTTTTACGATAGCAATATTAAAAATAATTAAGCACAATGATATGACAAGACATTATTTGTAAATATTTTCTTTTAATAATAGATTTATTCTCACGCACACATGCATACACGCATACACACACATATGTCCATCGGTATGTAAGATTAGATTTATAAAATACTTTGTAATCATGGCGACAGTAAAATAGTCTTATTGTAAATACATCAGTAAATATTACGACAACCATTAGGTATAATCTACTACGATAAAATCTACTACGATGAATCGATCTATTATCTAATCGTCGTCTATTATATACATATAATATATACGTGTATATATGTATATTCACACAGACAATATATTTGTATTGCTCCAGTGATTGGAAAGTAGCGCATATATGCACCTTAGGCACAAATTCTCTCTATTTGCGTATAGTTTGATTGAATAATGCTAAAAGGATATTTATCACATGACTTTCAGTATGAAATTTATTAATTATCCCTGAAATATATATGTATATGTAACTATGATTATATCACATAATTCTAAAGTAGATTAAATGTGGTATTAACATTGCTTTCTCAATTTTTGTTATATAGATGTCTCAAAATACACGATTCGTAAAATAAATATAAGGATTTGTTACTTGTAAAAGATATTGTGGCGGCTAGACGAATTGAAATCCGACCATTATTTGATGAATCGTATACCGGAATTCTGCGAAATTCGCACTACGGTGATGAGTCAAACTAATAATAAAAATTTGACGCTCACCAGTAGCAAGATAGGAGGCTACGTTATTTTATTAATCTGTATATAGAAGAAGTACGTCTCTCAGTGAAGATATTAGATAGGTGTAAGATAGGTGTAATAAAAAGAAATCCATTATTTTTCCATTCAATTTCATGCAAAAATAATGGATTTCTTTTTACTATATTTAATATATATTACTTTTTACCTAATATATATTCTCCTCATTTAGAATGCACCGCTACAGAGAGAGACATATCTCTTCCATAATGTAATACCAAAAATATTTATTCTTTGTAAATATACTATTCTCACATTATTATCTCTAATATTTAAATTCGTGAAATAATCATCAAATTGAAATTATCAAATGAAAATTTCCAATAATTTTCCCTACTTTGTATGTCAAACTGGATCAAGTTAATGGAAAGATATCACATACAAATTGTTGACCAAACTTCTTAAGCATATGCTTCCTAAATACGCTGTCTAATTGGGTGATTCTAGCTTATATTTCTCATAAAAAGTAGTCGAGCTGAAAAGTAATAAACTATTTATAAACATCGGAGATTATGCGATGGACTTTAACTCTCTCTATATATAAATATATATATATATATATATATATACATATCTGATTGTTTAATTTCTTGTAAATATCTAATTTTATTTAATTCTTTTAAACTTTTAAAAAAAAAAATTTAAATTTATTTTTTACGTAATTAAAGT
>NW_012130072.1:1731820-1747456 GCF_000143395.1 Atta cephalotes
AGTAGAGTAGAGAGTAGTAGTAGTAGTAGTAGTAGAGTAGAGTAGTAGAGTAGAGTAGAGAGAGAGTAGAGAGAGANAGAGANAGAGANGAGANAGANANAGAGAGAGAGAGAGAGTACCAGAATAGATAAAACTGGATATATTTATAGCATTGTTTCCTTCATAAAATTGAACAAAAAATCATTTTTTTTTATATCGAAGAATGTCATCGTTTTCAATTCCTCACATTCTAATATTTCCCGCAAAATAACATTACATCAATATTATTATAATTAGATATTATACTTAACAATGTAAGTATAATATCTAATACTTCTTATAATATCTAATATTTTTTTTGCACGTAACATTGTTGAGTAGAAAATTATAACATTCATGTAATGTTATATTGTTACTTTGTATTTACTCAGTTCGACATCTTCATAATCGAGCCTCAAATAAAAATTCTATTAAATTTACTTGACTAATATAATTATGACAAATATAATTATTAATTAATTTTATTGCAAATCCCATCATTCATTAACTTTTAAAGCTTAATTTTCAAATTTATAATTCGAAAATGAATAATGCTCATTTCTTCAACAAACTCAAATTTTACAAGAAAATGTTGCAAGTTCATTTTCCGTTAATTCTGGAATACCTATTCATACTCTAAATAACTCATGAAAGTTAATGATATTTGAGTCTTAGACTTACACTCGGGACTTTGCAGAGTAATGTTATCAGAAATACAATTAATCAATTTTTTATATATTATTTTTATATATTATGTAGAACAAGAGAAGACTCTATGTATTCTCTCGAAGAGAGACAGGAGAAGAATTTATGTATTCTCTCGAAGAGAGGTATATTAAAATATATTTAAAGTTAAACTTCTTTGTCTATATACATAAAATAGGTGTGAACGCCTGAATGACTCACCGCCTATTTACATGTCAGTTGAGAAGTTATCAATGTCCGGGTATTAAAAAATCAACATTCACTCCAGCTCGCTTCGGATTTATCAGACGGACTTGATTCGTCATTGGGATAGTCACGATTACCGCAACTGGTGATTTGAAATGAATTTTTTGTTGGATCGGCAGGAAGTAGAGGCGATAACGTCGAGACGATTTTCTCCGTAGATGATGAATCCTCCAAATGTGGCATTTGCGACCTTCGTTGTTGATTTTCTGGATTATTTAATACAGAACGGAGAAACCTTCGTGTTTCCGCCCGCAACGCATTCAAACGCCTTTGAAGGATACGGTTGCGCCGTACGAGTATTATTGTACGCACGACAATGCTCAAGAGATCTGTGAGAAAGATTGAGAATAGTATTAGAAACGCATCGAAAATAACGTGCGAAATGAAATAAATTCAGGGTTAAGTAATAACTAGTTAAAATGTTAAAAAAAAGTTAAAAAAAAAGTTAAAAAAATTAATAACTTTTAATTTAACTTAGTTAATTTTAAATGCATTAAATTTTAACTTAACTAAGTTACTTTTAAACGTTAACTTTTTAATTTTTTTTAAGTTAAAAAATTTTTTTACCTCTTTTAAATAAAAAAATAATAAGATGTAATAAGATTAAGGGCGCAATCTGTTCATATTTTAAAATCATCTTAAGTAATTTCTTAAGATAGTTACTAATAATGCTAATTGGTTATGCCTTATACAACCCTTTAATTGCTTATGCCTTATGCCGTAAGTCTTAATTTGGATCTACAATAGGTATTTTAAGCCTTAAGTCATAAGAAATTGATCAATTACAGTCAAATATTTCTTCTCGCATTCGATTGTAATTGGTCAATTTCTTATGACTTAAGATTTATTAAAAAGTAATCACTGATTTTATATCTTCTTTAGGCTGGCTGTTTTTTTAAAGTTATAATTTATATAACTTATATAATTATATCATTATGTACTTATATCACATATGAATAAAAAAATTAAAAATTTTATTTACTTAATAATCTATATTGTAGTTATTTAATTTCATTTTAAGAAAAATTAGGATATTATGATCTAAAAAATAATTTTTTTAAATTAACTTTTTTTTAACTTAAGTTAATTCAATATTGACTTATGTTAAGTTAATTTTTTATTCAACTTTTAACTTAATTTTATTAATTTTGTAAAGCCATTAACTTTAACTTTATTCAGTTAAAAAAAAAACATTTAACTTATCCAATCCTGGATATCGTATATGTACAAAGTAAATGAATGACTTGACGTTTGAATCGAGTATCATTACATTACCGAGAAAAATAATATGAAAATAAAAGATTGAACAATTTAGAAGCGATATATAGAATTTTAACATGTTTTGTAATCGCTAAAGAATAAACAATTTCACAAAATGAAACTTTTTACTTTTAAATCAAGCCTAATTTAAGTTGTATATTGATTATTTTTTTTACGATTGCTTACAACTGTAAACGGCATTCATAAAAATAAAAAAAACACGTAAAATGTTTAAAAGAGCAAAATCAATAACAAAAATTTGATTAATATGAACTTAATAATCTATATTGTAGTTATTTAATCTCATTTTAAGAAAAATTAAGATCTAAAAAATAATTTTTTTCAAAATTAACTTTTTTTTAACTTTTAAGTTAACATTAACTTACGTTAAGTTAATTTTTTATTCCTTCAACTTTTAACTTAACTTTATTAATTTTGTAAAACCATTAACTCTATTCAGTTAAAAAAAAATTTACTCTGGATAAATCAAATGAATGCGAGAGATTTACGAGGATTATACGAGGACCTCGCGTGAGGAAAGAACCTCATCTACTATAAGCTTTGTTTTAGAAAGGTGTAAATACGAAATCATAGAGCATAATCATTTATCTCTACATTCCTTTTTTTTCATTGAATTAATATATCTGTATGTCAATATATTTTCTTATTATTATTATTTTATTATTATTATTCTTATTATTTTTTTTTAAATCATAATTTTTTTATAATTAAAAACTGTGTGACGGATCATAGTCCATTCATTCCTGACGAAATTTAAAAACATTATAAAAATTTGATTAATTTAAAAAAAAAATTATAAAAATTTATTATAAAAAAATTTGTTTAATGCTTCCTGAGAAAAAAGTATATACAGATAAAAAAAAATTGATAAAGGGACGCTCAAAAGCTTTGATACCATCAGGGAAATAGAAAATATAACATCGTTACTTCTACTTTATTATGTTTTATAATAATAATTTGATAATGACACTGCAATTTTTATGACAATAACGATAACTAACTAAAGTTGGGAAAATCACTTTTAAAAAGTAACTAAATTACGCGTATACCATTATTATTGAATACCATTATTATTGAAAAATGTAATGTTTACGAGTAAAAAGGAATGTAACGAGTCATTACAAGTAACGAGTTATTTTTTTTCAATAAATAACGTGTAATGAGAAGTGACTAGTTATTTTTTCAAAGTAACTTTTCCAAAATCCTGGCATTAACATTAATCCCAAAAATACAATAAATGTAGTAAGGCTTAAGAAATTGATTAATCATAGTCGATATTCTTCTCATATTCGATTGTAAATGATTTGATTCCTTAGCCGAAGGCTTAAGGCTTACTACACTTATTGCATTTCGGGACTTATTATAATAAAAAATTCGCAATATCACCACTTTGGCTTATTATATAACAAAGTAAAGATAAAAATCGGTATTATAAGTAACACGTTATTCCCATTCCCTGGCTATCAGGCAATTAATATAAAGTTTGTACATTATGACGCAGGACTAAAGTTAAACTTACTAATTATTGCAATATACAATAATTCATAGAAATGCCTAATTATTTAATATTTTTGTTTACATATCTATTTAGTTATAATCTTATTGAATCCTTTGTATCATGAATCATTTCCTTTGAATCATTTCTTTTTCTTCCTTTTCTTTGTCTATTTTAAATCAAGATTACAAATAGAAGCTATCAAAGCGCGAATAAAATTTAAAAATCACATAAACTTTTTAAGTTATTTCTTCATCGTCTGCTTTTGAACAAAAGCAATATATTCTCTTGTTTTACACTTTAGATATCCATAAAAAAATCTTGTAGCTCAAAATAAGATATATATATATATATAAAAGCTTAAAATAGATATATGTGCGAAAAAACAATCTATGATAATTTTTCGCGTCGCGCGTGGCAAGTATTCTTTTATTATATGAATATATAAATATATAATATATAAGTATATTCTTTTATATTCATTTTGTTAAAAAATTGATACGTTAATCATTTTCAAATGCATCCTTCCTTCTAGTGGAAAGTATATATATATATGCATCTTTCCTTCTAAAGAAAAGTATATATTTGTATTAAAGTATTTGCTAATTATATTATTTTTCTTTCAGTTTTACTCTTTCAATTTCGAGCTAATTTACGAAAATACTTGTCACGCGCGACCCGACGCGAAAAATTATCAGCGGAAATCGCTTGATTTGATGACTCGTATTAAAAGTATATTTAGCAAGAATCGTCTCGTTGATCAGATCGTGAGGATTCGAGAAAAATTTTAAATAACCGTTTAAAGTAGTTGAGAGATAAAACATATACCTATATAACATCTCGCAATTTTTAGCAATTTTTTTTACCTCTTCTTCTTTCTGCAACGAGTCTCTTGTAATTCTCATCAACATTTGTCGCGTATTCCGCACTTCTATCCACGACAGAACAGTCTGATATCGTGTCCGGAGAATCGAGTCTTCGCGATTCACAATTCTTATGAGGCGGTAAGAGCGTCTCGACGATCGTCCCGGTTCGCAGCATCTGTTCCAATGCGAATCTTCGCCGTTTTATGCCGCTTTGAGATCCTCGTCGATGACGGATGCGTGAGTTAACAGTGGTTCCCATGGCCATGGGGAACTCAGCTATGCAAACAGTTGGTGCCATCTTCGGTGCGAAAATTCTGAAACATGAATTCTGCATTATCGGTTTACTACGAATAACATGTTTTGTTCGTTTCGCAACATATGTCTTTATGTCCACAGTAGTAAATATCGTTTTACGATATTGATGTCTACTGCAGTAGACATCTCGTAGTAAAGATTGTAGTAAAGACTGTAATAAAGACATATCGTAAAACAGTACAATAAAAGCAAGAATAAGTCCGTCCATAACATAGAGACGATTTAAAACAACGATTTCGACAAATACTATATCAGTGTTGTTTTAATATTCATTTATACAATCGGAATGATATATTTGCATATAGCAAAAAGACGAGACACGCTAGCATTTCTTAATTACCATTTCTTACTAAAAGCTATTTAAAAAAACTCGCTAATTAAAAAAAGGCAAATTTTTTTCAACAAATTTCGTAACAGAATGTTATAAAACGTATAATATTTTTCCACACAAAAAATATAATATTTATTATATCATATTTATTATAAGTATCACATTTTTTATTATAAAATATTTATTATAAACATTTATTATAAAATAAGTATGACCGCGTAACTAATTTCTCGATGTGCAAATATCTTTTAGAATCTGTTCGATCGATTTCGTAGAATTGCATGAATGATATGAATATATTTCCTCTCTCATAACTTAGATATATATATTCTAAATATATTTGGAATTCTCTTTTTTTTTTCTCTGTTTCTAGCAATCAAATACGTTTTAGAATAAATCTACATCGAGAAAGAAATAATATCGTTATATCACCCTGGAAAAATATTTCATATATAATTATATAAAATTATACATAATTATATTAAAAAATTGACATATTTTATATACAATTATATATAATTATATATAAAATATGTCCATTTATATAACATTTTTTCCCGGACCATTATTTCATATATTGCATTGCTTTTTCTTTCTCTCTCTTTAAAAAAAAATTCATCTTTTTTAAATAGAAATAATAAAAATAATTTTTCTAAACTCTTATTACACAAAATAATTATAAAAATGTAATAGTTTAACAAAATTTTTTCTACAATTTAATTTTACATGATATAATGAACATGATATAATCGCATCTTATATATAAATATATATAGTAAAAACATTACATATTTGTAAAATGAGCAAATTCGCACAATTATCTTAATTTTATTCATACCCTATTTTATTCGTACCCAATGCATATCTAACAATATAAAAGTGTTCAAAATATATATCTTCAAGTTATTGACTTGTCAATTTACAAAAAATCATGCATGATTATGCATGAATATGTATTGCGTTGGTTACGGACGATTATCATTTCTGAAAATATGATCGTAAAAAATGATAATAAGGGATCTATTATTATTATAACTTCCGCAAAACACGCATCGAATGGCGTCATTAATGAGTTGACATGTTTCTTAATATCCCTATTGACTTCGGAATAACATCCGGTATTTTGATGACGACCTATGTGTCCTGCACGTGGGATATCCTTCCGCCGCTGCCGCCGCCCCCGCGCGTGCAGCAGCCTTTCCCCCCCCCCCCGTCCGCCCCGCCCCGTCCCGCCCCTCCCCTTCCCTCCTTCAACGCGATCGATGCAGGCGATGACCTGATTACCGCCAACGTCACTGCACGTGCCTGCACCGAAATAATGCCAAAGCCTCACAACTCCCACTCGTGGCGCGGCGGGTATATATTTGAGATTGTTTTGACCTCGAATCCTCCACGTGCAAGGCGTAACGTGGGCGCGCGCGCGCGTAACCGAGACCGTATATGACATGTGATAAATAAATACAAGGAGTCCTTGACACATAGATGTGGAAAGAGCAGGTGAAGAGCATCTGCATCGCGCGCATCTGCATTTCACTCTCAATTATTTATGCTGCTGCAGATTTTCCGAAATTTTCGGAAATGTTGTTAATTTTTACAATCCTTTCGCGTAATCCTGTATTTGTTACATTCGTGCTTATTTATCACGTTTATATATGTATGTGCATACATTATTTTTTTCATTTGTTATATTTCTTACGTGTTTATAAAATTATACATATATTACACATATATATAAAATGATATATGTAATATATGAAACTTGTATGTAGATATATATATTTTATATATAAATACAGTATGTTTATATATTTAATTATACATATATGTTTTATTATATGTAATACATTTTTAATTTAATACATAAAATGAAACATATATATTATATATATTATATAATATATTTCGAAGAATAACTAGTTCTCGAAATATATATTCTTTGAGACATACACGTCCAAGGAATATACACTTCGAAGCTTAAAGTTATTTTTCAAGATACTAGAATGGAAGACGATTAAAAATAGCTCTTTATTAATCTTTATATAATAGCTCATTCTCACCGTCTCAAAATGTCGAAATATTAATAGATGCAGAAAATGAATTTCATAATTACGTACACAAGTCTATTTTATATAATATCATGAAATATAATTTCAACTATCTTTTTGCATATATTAAAACATTTCTCAAAACCTTTCCCAAACCTTTCTCGAGGATTTATTTCTAAAAGTCTACATTCTATTTCAAATCTGCCACAGATATATTTCTACGAATTTCTCAGATTCTATAATAGTATTTCGTTAATAAAAACGTTAATAAAATCGTAGTGTATCGAATCAGATATATCCATCATATGATGATGAAAGCGAATTTCCTTGTATCCCCCCCTCCTTCTCTCCTCATCATAACAGATAAATAGTCGAGCCAGTCATCTGCCGCATACGTAATCTCTTTTACGATTCTTTCAGAAACGCATACCGACGCGTCAGCATAAACACGATTCTTTTTTCAAACTTTGGCACGTGTCTGTGATTAACGAGCACACACGCGCACGCGTGCGCGCGCGCGCACGCGCACGCCAGCCAGCCAGTCAGCCAGTCAGCCAAACGTTCGGAGTCATCTATTTTGCACTTTCCGCCGACGGTGCTGAAAATCACGCTGCATGACGTACGATATAACGTATGTGATAATTCTGGTACATTCGCGGAAAAAACTTGATTAAAGCGTTAAGGTTACACGGAGAGCGATACACGCGCGGACTCGTCACAACGATGCGACGCGACAAGGGCGGGCACGTGGAAGGCCGTCTTACGTCATTCTGCCCCGTATGCTCGCTCTATTAGAGAGAGATGCGGGGACAAATGCCTCCATGCTCGGCAATACACGGCACACACGCGTATATCGGCCATACACGCGCCGCCGACCTGTATAGACGATCGGTGTGCGACACGTGCGCGCACTGACATCATTCCGACACCGCGACACGTGTTAACGAGGAAATAAGTCTATGCGTGTGGCGTGCGCTTCGCTGCATAAAAGCTGTCGCCAATTTTTCACGGCTGAAGGGAACGACCTTAGGGCGTGCAGACTCACATCAAGGACGAGACACCCGATATCTGATAGAACATGCCTACGAATCTTCCTGAATACGTTATTCCAGACACGGCATATTAGAACGATGCAATGGGAAAAAGGCAGATAGAGAAAAACATTTTATCGCAGAATCGAAGTGATAATCGATATTAGATCGGAACGTTCTAAAATTTTATCATGTCTGATGTCATGCTTTTTTAATCTGCGAATTCTTTTGAGTGCTTTTTGTATTGAATACTCTATTTTTATTCTTTCTATTCCTTTGTATTTTTCTATATATTTTATAAATATTTCGATCCGTGAACTGATAATAATTATAATAGTTTTTTTTTAGTTCTGAAATTATATCGTGTCTGATAATTCATTTTTAATCTGCAAATTTCTTTGAGTGTTTCTTGTATTAGATACCGTTGTTAAGTTCCTTTTACTCCTTTGTACTTTTCTATATTATTTTATTATTTATTTTATAAATATTTTATAAATATATAATTGTTAATTTCATCTGACTATAAGTTTGTAAGATTTTTAAAAACAAACCCATCTCTCGTCCCACAGTGCGCTATTTCAAGTGCTTTTGAACTTGATGAAATCCTAATGCGCATCATTATGAGCATGTTAAGTACTTATTAATTTCGCAAAACTTTCTACGTTACAGTAAACGTCTCGAAATCATTGGCTATTTTTTCAAATCCCTTGAGATCAAGTTAGAATCAATTTCTTCAAATGTCGAAATATTCCTAATTCTTATGCAACTGACCGTTAAAAAGACAGAAGACTTTTTATGACGCAAGCAAATATTGATTGAGAATACTCTAACAGAATTTTAATTGGAATTTAATACTCACATATTAAGTACCTGGATTTGCATGTATAAACTAAGCATATGTGTAAGAGTTGCGCAGTTTACAGTCTTATATTATGAAAGATTTTACGCCACTTTGAAAAATAAATACTTATCGATAATTATTAATATACTTATATTATTAATAATTTATTTTTAATCACAGAGATGGGAACAGTAAAATGAAATCGAAAATGATAACCATGCCTAATGTCTATGGTATTCTAACTCACTTAAAATGATAATTTTCCTGATAATTTTCCAGTTTTTTAATATTTTAAAATTTATTTTCGTATTATCTGTTTTTAACTTCATACTTATTTATCTTCATATTTTTCCTTGATGTGTTACGTTAACACTTACAATTTAAGTCAGATAATTATAAAGACTAAAATGAAAAAAATTGGAAGGAAGAACGAAAAATTTTATGTTATTTCATTTCACATAATAAGAATTAAAATATAATTCTGTCAAATAAAAAATTACTTAATTTCACATAAAAATAAAAAGCTAAAAATAATTTTTATCAAAAATAAAAGGCTAAAAATAATTAATCATAAACTAAATAAAATCAAGATTTTTTGCGAACTCAGCGGACACAAATTTTATTTTTTTAATTAAATTTCAGGCTTCATACTGTAATAGAACTTTTATTTATGAAGAGACTTACAAAAATACGTAACGTCCAAAATTAAACGATTATCACAAATAATGCTTTAATATTTTCGTCGAGAAAGAAAGAATTCCAAATTAACAAATTTATCGTTATGATTAAAAACGCGAATTATAGAATACCATATATATAATTTTCATTTTCTAAATGAATCATTAATTACTTTCCTAATATTTTTCAAGGAAAGAGCATTTATGACAACATTGATAAAAACTAAAGACAACATAGTTTTTTTATGGTAGATTAAAAGCAAACTAAATTACTGAAAAGAAGTAAATCATTAGAAGTCTTGCAATTAGGTTAGACGATTCATTAAAAAAAAAAAAAAAAAACTTTTACGTAAAATTATTGTGTTTACAGATCCATCAATGTGTAAAATATCTAAAAATTAATATACCATACAAGGAATAAATTTCGGGATTATATATATATATGTATATATATTTATTATATATATATATATATATTTATATACATATATATATACCATATATATATGTATATAGATTATTTATTCTGGCACACATTAAATCGTCAACTATAATTTCGGATTATTTTAAAACTTTTACTCAACACTGTATTTATTTCTGAAATAATTTTATTAAAAAAATTTTTTTCATACATCTAATCTCACATTCTATTACGACATCGTAATTTGCCAGAGAGAGAGAGAGAGAGAGAGAGAGAGAATGATAGATTATATTACAACTCAGCTTCTTACAATTGCTTCGTAAGCTACAATTTTATGATTTATTCATACATATACTTAATTATATTATGCATATCTATTCATTCATGACACTTGAACTGATTGGCCACGTGTATGATCAAATTACAATTGTAGTATATGTTTTCCTTTTATACACATATCATGTATATATTCATGTATATATTCTTTAGATATCATTTATATCTTTTTAAGTATCATTCGTATTCTTTTATATATCATTCGTATTTTTTTATATATCATTCAAGGAGAACCGCGGAAAATATAAGCCAGCTGCAAACTGTAAAATAAGAAATGAAAAAATGTTCAGGTCACAAGTATTTTCTTGATTAAATTTTAATTAAGAATTAAACTTAAAATTATTATAAACTGTACAAAATAAATGTATTTTTTGATAGTGAAATATTTTTTGATAGAATAATATTACTGATTGTATGAAAAAAAATATTGAATTCATTCAAGTTAAATCAAATTTGAATTCGAGTACGAATGTATTATAGTTCCTAGATTGTTCAAAGATTCAATTACGCAAAGCTTTACGAAATACGTCTCTAATTTTATGTATAATTGTATTGTAAAGTCCATATTGGATTACACATTGAAGATTAGGATTGCAAATTGGAGAATAGAATTCAACAAATTAGAAAGAAACAAATTAAATTAAAATTATCCAAATTCTAATCTTTAATTTGCAATTCAGTCTCCAATGCGTACTTTGAGACGGGCCTAACAGTTCTAATATTTTTTATTGATTTTTAATACACTGAGAAAAAATTTTAAAATGTATGTGTTAAAAAAAATATATTTATTTCGCTGAAATAAATCTTTATTTATATATGGCGAAATAAAATTGTATTCTACTAGCAAATAAGCCATCTATTTTGTTTTTTTTACAATTAATATTACAATTAATATTTCACAGAATTGCACATTTCACCATCACAATCAAATCTTTTCGTAATAAATCGAAAAAAATATGTACGTAACATTTCTTTCGCAATGCTTTGATATTTTCCTCTCGGTATTTGAACAGATAATCGTGTCTTTACATTTACAAATTTTCGCACATGTTTTATAGTTTTGACAAAATTACTTTTATGAACTATGAATTAACGTATGTTTGATTCATATATAAAAAACGATTTTGAATTATCTTAACTTATTTCATAATTAATTATTATAAAATCTTATTTCGAAATATTGTTTTGGATAAGTTTTGAATATATAGCGTATTCAATAACTGATATACAATTGAAAAGAGAGTGATTCTACATAAAAAAAATAATTTGGATATGGAATAGAACATAGAATAAAATTTTTTCGTACTTCGTAGCTTTGTACGAAGCTTTTCCAGTAAACAAAATCTTTGAAAAATCAGATACACTTACTATGTCTCGATTTAATAGATCTCGTTGTGAATTAGTATTTTTTCTTCACCATATGTTTGCTATAAATACTCTCAATGTTCTGAATTGTTTTGTATCAGTTCTACTACTTTAGAACTAACCTCTTCTCATTATGAACAGTGCCTATCAATCAGTACCAATATAGTCAGTACTGATTGATACTGATTGACAACACTGATAACAACATATAATCAAGAGTATAAGAATATAATTCTTGCATTAAGATGCATATAATATGATAGAAACGTTAATGATGTTTTTTGCAAGGAGTAGAATCGACGTGTACTTATAACGCCATTATTTTTATCATTACTTTGTTGTAATAACAAATTGGTAATAACGTTGCAAATTAATTATGTAAAGATAACGCCAGAGTTGGAGATGTCATTTTTAAAAAGTAACTTTACAATACCATTGTGCGTTTTATTATCTATTTAAAAAAAATAATTCGTTACTTGTGACGTGATGCGTAGACATCATATTTTTATTCGTAACTTTTAACTTGTTACATGTAACGAGTTACTTTTTTTTAAATAACGCGTAATAGTATAAACGAGTTACTTTTTAAAGATGACTTTCTCAATTTTAACATTTAGTTAGTTATCGTTTATACTATTAAAAAAAATTGCAACATCATTACTAAAACGTTATTATAAAAAGTTATTATAACGGTAAAAGTAACGGCATTACATACTTCCCATCCTTGCGCTTCTACCGCAGCTAATTATTATCCAGACAACAAAAAGTGTCTAAAATCAGGTCATACGTTTTTGGCAACTTAAAGGCGTCTTATGTCATAATTTTAGATTTTATGTTGTTATATACACAGTATATACATAATATATAATATATAGAAATCGATAAATTAAAGCATCAGAATAGAAAAGCTTCACAAAAATTTACTTTGAAGAGCAGAATTATGTATTCGACAGACTAGTCAATATTTTCAACAATTTAAAATAGATAATCAAATTCATGCATGGAATATCCTGTTATGTAGTCTTAATTATTCAATAAACACAATTATGGACAGAAATAGTAATCTACAGCGAGATTTATTAAATCGAGATTATATAAGTGTGCCCTTTGCCCGGTGAGTCTTTAAAATCGATTTTTTTCGAAAATAAAACCTCATGTAAAAAATTTTTATTGTACGTTTTTAACTTTTTTTTCAAATCATCCTTTTCCCGGTTGTATTATCACACTTTTTACAAAAAAGTTTATAATCAGATTTGCTTATTTTTTAATCGATTAGAATCATGCAAATTGACCAACATGTTCTAGTTAGTTTAATAGATATATATTAATCGAATGATTATTTAGTACAAATATTAATTATTCGAATATTTATTTCCGATAAAAAAAAATTCGAATTCGATTTAATTCAGATTTTAGAAATATCTGCATGTTTTTCCATTTGCAAAATCTTTAGGGTGAGGAAAAAATACAACCGAAAGAAGGAATAACAGTATATTAATCGATTATACTTTCTTTTCCTTTCTTTTCTTTTTCTCACATTCCGCGAATTTACTGTAGATACTAAATTCCCGTTTTTTTTTCTGCACATGGAGAAGCCCGTGGAGTACACACGTGGCGGCTGCAAAGTTCAACGACTCGAGCTTATGTCTGGTCTGCACGTATTCTCTTAGTCAACACACATCAGAGGTTGGACACGCGCAATTCTCTCTGCTCTCATATAACTCATATAATTCATTCTCTAAGACTCATTCTCCTCCTTTTTCTCAGCTTACAGTCAAGATTATATTTCACAGACATGCGCGAATTTATGGACACCCTGCACACGAACAACGATATTGCATTTGTGACGTAAGGGAGAAGATAAACGAGATTATCGACGTATGCAAGGATTCAATACATTCTTGCAGACGGACAAACACAGAAAACTCAGTGTCAAAATATCTCATAGCTTTTGCATAGCATGAGCTTTTATTTTCATCTATCTCCATTTTCGTATTGCATTACGATTTTGGCTATCAGAAATTCGTGTATAATATTTTTTTATGCAGAAATAAATATTTACACTTCCCATCTATCAAAATTGTTAATATTTGAATAAGATTATCTATATATCTACATATTTTTTTTTCTACATATTTATATATACATTTTTTTATCTACATATTTTTAAAAGATTTGTATTGAAACACTTCAGAAATTATATCCAATAAAGCCAATAAAGTCAATCAATTTTTATGTTTCGGATTTAAGGATTAAGTAATATTTTGATGCAAGATATCATGCTGTGCAAAAAAATAGATATTTTACATAAAATTGGAATCTCATGAGATTGCAATTCCGTGTTTATAAAATAATTTATGAATCTAGAATTGCGATATAATTTTAAACTATAACGAATAATACTAAATATATGGAACTATACATGGAACTATACACAATATAAAGATTCTCGAAAAATATCTCCTACAAAAATACTGTAGTATATTGTAGAAAATAAAATGTTAATTTTAACTTAAAGACGTATAATAGACTTTCTGAGACATCCAAAAATGTAACATTAATATTTTGTGTTAATTTACATCTTTAAGTTAAAACTAGCATTTTATTTTTTACAATGTACATTACAATTACGTATATTTTAGATTTCCTAAGTATTTTCGTATTCATACGATTTCTTCGAGTATAGGATCTCAAAAATACAAAATATATTATTGTCGATGTATAAAAAAAATGTAATTTATTTCACATATTTGTTGATATTGTGTAACTTAGAAATTTTTGACTCATTGGACAATCGTTCTCTCCATAAATAAAAAAAATTATGATTTTCCGTCGAAAAACACGAAAAAGCAGTTGACATTATATTTCAAAGTCTATCACAAATTTCGATTATTCACACTGGTTAGATTTAATATTTTCCGCGCGGAAAATATCGAAGCTCTCTCTTGTTGCATTTGCGTCATTGACAAAAGAAACATGGGGTAGTGGAACATGAGCGAGCCCTCGACGTATCGTGGAACTCGACCTGCGCCGTGATCCCCTTGTCGTGTTCGATCTTTTCGAATACAAAACCGGCTTACGGAGGCGCGTGCAATTTCCGGTTGCGAGATAAAGAGAAAAAAAAACACACGTGTCAAGCGACACGCTTATTCGATCGTGAAACGACACGTGGATGAAGATCAAGAATTCACAAACCATACATCCTTCTTGAGAGGTTAAATATATAATACACGTAAATATGTAATAACAAAAATATACATATATAAATATAAAAATATACTTGTCTTTTAATTTATTGGAGTATTTGTTCTAACAATAAATGATTTTTTTTACGCGATTGAGAATCTCATAAATATAAGTGGAGTCTGCCAGTACAAAAAAGAACCGTAAAAGAAAATCTGACTGATTATTATAAAAATATTTATTTTATATATTTACTTAAAAAAGTAATAATAATTTAGAAAAAAAAATATCGTGTACATATAGGAATTATATTTAATATGTAAAAAAACCGCATATAAAAGTAATAATGTACCATATAAGGGATTTTATATATATATATATATATATATATATATATATATATATATATGTATATATATATATATATATATACACTACGTACGAAGAAGTAGAAGAACTACGTCACTACGTACGTCGTTC
>NW_012130072.1:1747476-1783186 GCF_000143395.1 Atta cephalotes
TATTATATATATATATATATATATATATATATATATATATATATATGTATATATATATAGAATATATATACACACTTACGGAACAGTAGAAGAACTGTCACTCAACGTCGTCGTTCCTCTCTCATTGATCTACACGCGCCGATGGTCGCAAATCGACTAAACCACGCCGAAGCAGTCGCCATGTTACTTCGTCCCGTGGTGGGCCGTGGTGTCGAGGGCACACCGTGTTGGTCACGCACGCGCGCACTGTATCTGTGAAGTACACGAGGCGAAGGCTCGAATTGACTTGGATGTGTTATATCACAATGACAAAAGGGACGACACGTGCGTCCTCAGTGTCCCCCACCATAACGTCGCCGCCGTCGCCGCCGCCGCCGCCGTCGCCACCGCCACCGCCGTCGTCGTCGTGTCGGTCCTTGAGACATTTCGCGGTAATGTTATCGCGGCCAGACGGGATAATTCCAGGGGTCTATGATTAAGGAAGTTCAATAGACATATATAGTACAGATATATATCAATATTCATATTTTAAATTTAAATAAATTATATATACATATAAAAATTATATTTATAATATTATTTTATTTTTATTGAATACATTTCTTATACTTTACTTTATTTGTTGATATTTTTATTGTTATAAATTAAAATTAAAAAAATAGTAACAATAGTCTAAGATCCAGTTGCACTAAAACTCTATCTATCTCGTTTTAAAGCCAAAAAGAGACAGAGAGAGTTTTGAATCTTGCTTAAAATCAAAGTTGGTGCAATCGGGCCTAAATTATTTTAAATATTCATTATTTTAAATATGAAGCGCTATTATGGTCTGAACGTTAAGATGTTGAATTATTATATATTCATTTAAATGAATTAATTTCAGAAATTATAATTCCTTGCCGATATGGTTGTCGGATTTTCAACGCAATCAATCTGAAATATTAGTAATCCCCCCAAATTTCCCAAATTTAATCTTAAAAAATTATAATAAACTCATTACGAAAAATATTGCCTCAAACGGGAGTCAAACCTAGATTATAATTATAATTATAATGTCTGAAATTAATTCATTTAAATGAATATATATAATAGTTCAATATCTTAACATTCAGACCGGTGGCACTTCGTATTTAAAGTAATGTATCTAATAATAAAGTAATGTATCTTACTTCCAATCTTATTATTGTTTAAATATAAAAAAACTGAAATTTTGTTATTTTATAATATATTTCCATATATCTCTATTAGAGCAAAGATTTTTTTTAAATACTATTTCTTAAAAGAACTTTTGATTCAGATGATAAACCATCATTAAAAATTTTTTGTATTATTTTATATGAAATTTAGAATAATTTGTAATATCTTCAATTTTTGTATTATTTTGAAATATCGTACCTCCTTAAACCAACTTCGATCTGGATTTAGAGGCTTGTTCTTGAAAAATATCTCATACGAAAACAAGGAAAGTTTATAATATATGAAACGTATACTATTATGTATTTCCGTATATTTTCGTCTGTAATATTTTTCAGGAATCTAGACTCTGAAGCGAATGATTTCATACGAAAAGAAAAGAGATTGTCTTCTCGAGGCAGAAAAAAAGCTTTTCCTGGAGGAGAGCTATTTTCCCAGTGGAAATAAACCCCAGCGAAATATAGTAATCGTAATTTGTAATACGTATAAGCAATGTCGACATTAAAGTGATAGAACTTTTTGAAACTTCACGAAACTTCTTCGAAAGATATCTTTAAAGATGTACATCCTGTTTTAAAAGTTGCATTCCTGGTAAAATCGTATCTGTAAAGATTCGTATCTACCGCATATCATAATATGCTTTTCGATATGTCCGTAAAAAAAAAGAATTATTCTTAACAAAATATAAAGGGATGATTTATTGTTATAAATAAAAAAATTTATTATTTTCGAAATATTTTTAAAATCGATACATATTCAAAATATCTTTTGATTTACCTCTTAAGAATATCTCAATTTTTCTACGGAATTCAGAACGTCCTTCAAAACATGAAGGGTCTACCTACGACGCAAAAAGTATGAGTTTACTATTAAAATATATGAAAATATATGCAGAAGAAATTCGCGAGGAATATGCAAGCATCTATCTTTACAATCATTGTAATACATGCATGAAGAGGATAAGATAATTCGCAATTCTAAACAAAAATTAACAAGCGTGATAATACTTTCGATTTCGACAAATAACATTATAATATATATTTATAATATTTGATTGGACAAAGTTATCTAAAGATTGCGATTTTGCAAAACTCGACTACATGAGATAAGCATGAATATAACGTCTCAATATGATTTGAACAATCAAAATTCAAATTTTCTGATACGGCTAATTGCTTTTCTAATTTAATTATTAACTTTAGTGGCTTTAGATTCCGAATTATCAGAACGATGAATATGACGCATTTCGATATATCAGTGAAAGAACATAGACGCGTTTCGCATTTTATGAGTACATTCGCACATCCTCGCTAATTATGTTTGATTGCATCAGCCGTCTGAATTAAATGCCCGAACAGATCAAAGGTTACATTAAATCAAAATGAATTGTGACTCTGATAAAAGTGACTTTTAATTATCATTTTGACTATTTTAATGTCAACAGCTTTCAATTGTTCTGCTTATATAAACTTAACTTTGTGATTTTTCACATATTTTATAGCGTTTTCTCTCGGCTGCACTATAGTGCACACTGATGAGTGCATGTTAAAGTCGTACACAAATTGTAAAGATGTATGTTTAATGTAAGTATAAAAACGAATTAAATTATGAAATCCTCAATACATTTTATTGTGCTGTTAAAATCTGTATTTTTTAATTCGAAATATATGAATTTTACTTCTACACAATTTAAATCAGTGTACAACAGCTTTAATATGCACTTAGTGGTGCACTAAAGCAACCAAAAGAAAACGGTATTAATTATTCATCTGCGATTCTTTTCTCAAAAAAGGAAAATTTAGCTAAACAAAATCGGATCCTAATAATATTGATTAAAAGCTATCTTTTACAAATGATCGAATGAACATTCACACCGATTCAACATCTCTTGTAATTTCAATGCATTTATATTATGCGTCCAATGCACGTACATTCAACGGTACTCGAGAAAATAAATATTCGAGGATGATTTTTTTTTAACTTTACTCCACAAACAAAACACAAGTTCTTATGATATTAAAATAACTCCAAAATGATTACTAAAAAGATACTTTTTTAATCATGATTCATTTTAATATCATCTGACATTATTATGACTTGATGTTTTGCAATGTTTCCTGCATACTCATTGCTATCATTATGGATTGTAACGTCAGAAGCGAGAAAAATACATACAGAAAAAAATTCTTGTAAACTATATTAAAATGTATTTTTTAATAAATATTTCATAAAACAGTTAACAAAATAGATTTATAAAATTTACCGAAAACTCTCCTTGTGTTCCGGTAATTAATAAATGACTATATATTTGAAATTAAATTATATTTATAAAGGAAACAAGCTATATGACAGCTATTGAAGTGAGATAAATATGATTTTATTCCATTCCGAAATAAAGAGTTTTCAATATATTTTATAATTTTACAAATATATTCTATTAAACAAATATTATGTTAATAAAGATATATTATTTCAATATATTTTACCAGAGTTTTCATTACGTGTATTTCTCACTTTTTCACCGTCAATCCGAAGATCCATGATGAGTAGTCGAAAATCTTAATAAATGAGCTCATTCGATTACAAAAATCCTATGATCGACATTTCTCATTCTCAGAAATCAACAGATTCAAAACTCAGACTTCATTCAAACCAATATGTTCTCGTTGCTCTGAGGATTAATCTTCTCATGTCGCTTCTTTCGACGATCAATATTAGTTGGTGCAACTAAACCTAGCCATTTCAAAAGACGCATGAGCGCAAAAATGTAATTGAATGAATAATTTAATTACTTTTTGATTTTATCTCCGTTATTATTAAACTGTTTTTACATGTTCGATTGGCTCACAACGAGGATGTTCTTTCAATCTCTTCTTACAATGATATCAATTCTTTTTACACAAAAATCATTTATTATTACGTACAAAAACGAATTAAATCATGAATACATTTTAATCCTCAATACATTTTATTGTGCTGTTAAAATCTGTATTTTATAATTCGAAATATATGAATTTTATTTTTACACAATTTAAATCAGTGTACAACAGCTTTAATGTGCACTTAAGTGGTGCACTAAAGCAACCAAAAAAAAACGGTATTAATTACTCATCTGCGATTCTTTTCTCAAAAAAGGAAAATTCAGCTAAACAAAATCGAAATCCTAATAATATTGATTAAAAGCTATCTTTTGCAAATGATCGAATAAACGTTCACATCTCCTGTAATTTCACACAATCATGCATTTATGTGTCCGATGCACGCACATTCAATGGTACTCGATGGAAATAAATTACCGATATAAATGGTTTTTATATAGTATGGTTTTTATGAATCCTTGTATTTATTATTCATTTATCAGATTTTTTTCTAATTTTTTGATAATAGTTCTTTGATATAAAATCTTGTCATACACCTTCCTCTTCACAACTTCTTGAATTAAATCTTTAAATCAGTTCTTATATGTTTTCAAACTATGAAAGTTGAAGCAGAATTTTTTAATAACTGTTTTTGTTATAACTGTTTTTATGACTTTTTGATAACTGTTGTCTTTATTGTTATTAACGGTTGTTGATTAATAAATGTAATATCTCTCATTTGTTATTCACAAATTAGTTTCTTATCATAATGTTGTATTTTCATAAACACACTGAACACACATCACTAGAAACTTGGAGATTACAAGATGTTAAAATTTCTTAATAATTTCTTGCGTCAGCCATTTTTTGTTATAGAGTTAAAAAAGTCAGAAAATATACGCAACATTTTTACAAGAGTTACATTTATTTTTATTATATATTATTTATATTATATAATATATATATTTATATATATATTTATTTATATTATATAAATAACTTTATATAAATAACTTTTTGACGATAAAATCGTCAATTGATATAATAGATTAGATTTTTATGTAAAAATTATAACAATTATGTTATAATGATAACAATTTTCTTTGAATTTTTATTAACATACAAACAGAAAAATTAATTTACAATACGTTTCACACGAAGTCTTCACTTCATATATAATTCTTATCAATTTTTATTGATTTTCATTTATCATTGTTACGCAATAGAATAAAAAATTAATTAAAATTAGAATTTTATATCGTTTATATCATTGGATATTTTTATATCGTTGGAAAATCAAAAATTACTAATTTTATTATTATCTAACAATCTCCCTTCCTTTCTTTTTATCATAAGTTATCTGAAGGACGAAAGGGTGGTGAAATACGATATAGCTGCCTGCACCATCTTAAAATTCAAAATAATTATATTCTCCACAGTACTATATAATGTTATCTACAACATTTGTTGAATTGAAAATAGCTATTCTTACCGAAGTATAATTCGCCATCGATAATACGTACATTTTGCCAGCCGTTAATGTACAAGGCACAAAACCTCTGTAAAGTAATATACTGAATAGCCGTGTCGTTCTTCGTGACGTTTTGTACCACAACATGTTGTATCTACAAACAGTAACGCAACGCATTACTTTCTACAATAATCAACTGTTTTCTTTTAAATAATTGAACTATTTAAAGTAAATTTGGAAAGAACGAACGACTTAAAGAAATAGAAAATAAATAATTTTAAGGATACTTAAATAAGCTGAGAAATAAATAGAACAGTTATTCTTCTACGCTATTGAGGATCAGAAAGCAAGAAATTTTAGATATTTTTTCCCGAAAAATCTATCTACATTTTACCACAGTTTTGTTTTATTTTTCCACATTGCGCGAATAACTTTGGTGCGACATATTTACGCTTTGTGGAATATATCTGCACTATGGTCCATTATTCTTTGGCCGGGATAACTCAAAACGAAAAGATGTATGAAAGCACCTATTACCATCGCTACGTATCTGACCATCTCTTCTTTATGATTCATTAAGGAAATTATCTAAAAAAATTAAATTCAATATATGCTGTCTAAGATTAGTCATTTTGACTTGACGCTCGGCGTTCGTGCCTATTACTTTCTTTTTTGTTCATTATGACAAATAAAACAATAATCTAGGTAGAATGCACAGCCATAATTGAGTCATATCATAAGACGTCATCATGTTCGGTAAAAAATTGTTCATGCATGAGTATATATAAATATGTATAAACATACGTAAAATAATCATAAACATATACAATATATGAAATATGTCTATACATATTCATCCCTCTTTTTCTTGTAAAATTACTTTTTAGTATAATAGAAATAATAATAATAATAATAACGTGAAAACATAAAAAATAATTAAAGAGATAATTTTCGCATTGTTCGTTCACAAAAAAAAAATGTAAAAAAAATTGCTCATATACAATTGTATAATTTTATATATAATTATACATAAGTGTTTTTTTACATTTCTTCAAGCTTGATTTTTTTTTAAAACAAATAGTATGAAAATTACTGTTTTAATCATTTTTAATTATATTCACATCACTATTATTATTTCTATTATATTAAAAAATAATTTTACAAAAGAGGGATTTATGAACATATATGATACATATTTCATATAGGATACATATTTCATATACGATCGTACGCATGTTTATGAATATTTATGTATGTTTATACATATTCATGCATGAAAATTTTTTTACGAGTAACGTCATTTGATACTAAAAAAATGAACTTATAAATGACGTCAGTAAAGCTATTAATATAATGTTCTTATGATAATATTATGACTTCTACGTTCTACTTGGAAGGCGTGAATGCTGTCAAGCTAGTGCCTAAAATTACAAATTTTAGGCTCTGTTCAAGAATAATGATTGGTAACATAAAACATTTCTAATTGATAATGTATTGATCATAGCTATTAGCTCACTTGAATTCCCAAGAGACTCATAATGATGATAGTAATGAAGAGTAACATAAATGAATACATTTCAAATAAAGAATTCAACAAACGGGTATATCTGAAAGACACATAAACGAATGATTCAAAACATTTTGTGGTATCCGAAAAGAATGCAAACCGAAAAGAATGCAAAACTCACTCAATACTCAACTGGTGTTTCCGCAAGAGAAGTATCAGTTCGTGATAAGTCTGGTCTTCGTAATCTCGTGATTTGCTCTTATTATAAATTACATCCTCAACAAAATAATTGTTTTTCTTTGAATTATTTTCTGAGACTAGATTTTCTAGTCGGTGCCTTTTAAACATGATCAAAATTTTATCTATGATATGTGAATATTTAAGAAAGAAAACAAATTTTTCTTTTACATTAAAAGTTTTCTTACATTAAAGGAAAATGAATGGTATAGATATACGATACCCAATAGCAGCGAACAGACTGCACGCATGTTGCGCGAACGACATGTAGCTCGTATCGGTTATTACCATGAGGCTCATAGTCAGTACAGTTGTCAGGTATGAGTGGAGTAATACAGGATAATAATACACTTCTCTGTCGAAGCTGTAGTCGATATCGAACAGGTATTTGTAAGAGCGCGATTTATTAAGAGGAATAAAGAGATCCAATAATTGCGGTGTTACTGGGATCAGCATGTAAAGACTCATCAACGAATAAATCATAACTGCAACATTATTGTTATGATGTAAAAACGTACAAATAAACAATCAAGCTGTATTATTTAGATTCAGGTACAATGTACAGTGTGCAATTTAGAATGATACATAGTGAGAAACATTAATCATAAATCATGATGAGTCGGCGTTAAAAGCCGCACGACCTGCGTTTGTTTCATCATTACCGGCGTAACTTATCGTTATTTTCCTTCCTACAATAGCGTATTCGTGCATAATTTGTATCTCCAAAGAATGTGTAAAAATGCGCCAGTGATAATCGATGAGCGACAACAGGTGTTCTATCTAAGAAACAATGCAAAACGAAGGATATAATCCGCGTCTTATGATTTTTAAGAGCTTAAGCAAAAGAAGAACTCGCGAAATCTTACATTTTTATTTTTAAAAACTATGGTAAACAATTTACAGTAAGCGCCAAATGTAATTAACATTACAATGAAGCATTCACAGTCCTCGGTTATGGTTTGCCATGTTTCAGATAGTCTTACAAACTGAAAATCGATGATAATAATTATGGACACCTTTGCGCGTCTCTAGAATTTCCACTTACCTGCATTAAGAACTATGTAAGTTATATGCAGAGTGGAAAGCGTTAATTTTTTATTACTTTTCCTTTTTATAATAAACATGAAATTTTTTTAAATTAAACCCTAAGATTGTGCTTAATTAATTAGATAAGCTCTCTCAAAAAAGTTATTTAAAACTTGAAAAAGTTTTATTTAAAGTCGTCTTTCAAGTTTTCGTTTTCGTAATTATTTGTGTGATACGTTAAAAAGTGATAATTTAAAATTACTTGCGGCACAATTAGAGGTCAGCCGCATAATTTTATTGATTGAATTGCTTTAGTATATTTAATTGATATGAGTAACACACACACACACACACACACACACACACACACACACACACACACACACACACAGCGCACGCGCACACACATACACATTCAAGTTTTTTTGCAAAAAGGTAATATTTAAAATATTTTATTGTGTTAAAAAATTTAGAAAGGCGATTTCGAAATTGATGCTATATGTTTCTCCAATCACATCTAAAATACACTACACATATATTAACCACATGGAGATACTCTCTCTTCTCTCTTTTCTTTCTCTTCCTCTCTCTCTCTCTCTCTCTCTCTCTCTCTTTCTTTCTCTCTTCCTTTTACAAATTTTATTCACGCAACAGTTTTACACTGACACACACCGATAACATGAAGAACGGCAGAAATTTACCTCGAGAAAACCGATGCTGAAAACAAAAGACATTATTATGGTCGGCAACAATATCTTCATGAATTTACTTTGCGTTGGCCAACCGCCAAGTTTCGACAAGAGGATCTTATTAATATTGTAATAATGTTTCACCGCCGACTGCATCTCCCCGAGATGCTTGATTGTTGCGCGGCTGTCGATTCTCCCTCAAGATTCAGACATTTTCCAGACATCCCCTATAACATAAGTATCACATTGCGCGTATTCACTATAATAACATGTTACGGTATTGCGAAGTAACGTTGTCTGTTTGGTAATCACGGGTTGTCGAGAAACGCGTGTCGCGCTCCTTTATTTTTTATTCCACTCATTGCCGGAGCGATAAAAAAAAGAAGTTACAGAGATTATACTTCGCGAAATGTCAATCACCGCGGTGACAGACAATACTTGTCTATATATTTCCTCTCCTAAATTCGCAATGCGTTAAGAATACTATATTTTTTGCTTTTCTCCTCATAACATCGTACGATTTTGAATGTGAGTTGTGTCACGCTGATAAATACACGATAAGCATAACAGGAAAGTTGAGCGACATGAAAACCACACGATATGAACCAAATAAATGATAGCTTTCACGAAGGGGCTGCGGTTCGCTTATAACACGAGGAGCGACACGTGCTGTCGTATAAAAATCTGACTGATGAATAATTTATTTTTTTACTTTCAAGTGTTTTATCCCGAATGCTATTACGATTCGATCTGCGCGTCTATCGTGATCTACTGTAATAGATTGTACCGGCACGTGTCAATTCGTGAGAAGCAGAACAAATTGAAAATCTTATTAAAGATGAAGTAAAATATAAATAAAGATAAAACATTTTTACCGAGAAGGAAGATGATTCAAGCGCCTATTTTTTAAAAATTAAAAAGGTATGTGACGTAATGTAATGAAGAAACATTTGAAAAAAAGTACAATTATTATTAATACAACTAACAAAGATATATTGAGAAATAAAAAGAAACTAAGAGATTAATGTGTCTTAGTCATAATAATTTTTTTAATTTAGTGTTATAAAAATGCTTCAAATTTATTGTTATGTATAAATTTTTTGAATTGACATTTAAATTTTATTACTTCGGATGATTAAAAATCCATGCAGATATCTATTTAACATATTGAATCTAAAAGTAATATAAAAATAATGTAAATAGTGTAATAAATGTTACGCATTTTTTACACTATCTTTTACATTTAATTAAATAAACATATTTTTTGATATTCAGAATATATTTATTTTTTATTGTGATAATTTATCTCAATTAGCTTAGCAAAGTAATGATAGAGTGTTATCTACCCAGACAATACAAAATATTAAAAGATAACGAAAAGAAGGCTTTTTTAAGTTGTTTTTCCGATAAAGTGAAAAGATATTTAAAAGATGACGAAAAGATATTGTTTTTAGATCGTCTTTTCAACAAGATCAAAAGATATCTATAAGACATCTTTTAATCTTGTCGAAAAGATAACTTAAAAAAGATATTTTCGTCATCTTTCTATGGTTGTTATTTTCGCAAAGTAAAAAGTCGACTAAAAGATATCTTTTCATATTGCCGAAAAGACAATGTGAAAAAGATATCTTTCCGTTATTTTGATTAGGTATTACTTTTTATCATTCATTCGAGCAATACGCGAGATCGCCACTAGATGGACGTGATGGAGTTCAGTTTCTCATGTTTGAAAATCATACAGAATAGAATAAAAGGTACAGCATTATGAGAAATTTTATTCGTGTTCTAATGAATGCTAATAAAATATCTTATTGTCGATCGAGTCTCCGAAGGAGACTATGATGAGAAAGATTCTTGCCATCGACGAGATACTATTAAGCATTGTCAATCCTGCAAATTTTCGGCGATATAAAAAGGGTCCCAAGGAGTAATTGAATTCATGATTTTTTATTACATAAATGTTCCATAAATAAATATGCATACTTGTAAAGCTGTAATATTCTATATGTTGCAGAAAAATTACAGTTTTTTCTCTGCGATTATCATCTTTGTTGATAATCAAACTTTAATGATAATACTGAAATCACAATTTTAAAGAAAAATCAAGTATTATTGAGTTATAAATGCATAATTACATTTACTAAACTAATAAATCATAAAATTAATACAATATTATCAGTTTTTAATTCTTAATCACTTTAATAATCGCAAAGACGCGAACTCCCGTAAGGATGTCGGTCTTTAATAGTATCTCGTCGGTGCATTTGCATAGGACACGGTAAACATTGCAGGAAATGGGATGTATATTGTCAGTCATGCAATTTTAATTCGTTTTGTGTAAAAATTAATTTAGGAATTCGGATGTATTAAATGTTATATGTATCAAAATATAAAAACCAAAAGAAATATTAAAGATGACTAAAAGATATCCAAAGAAATCATCTTTGTATGGATAAGATGGAGATCAAGATTTAGTTGTACTATAAGAGGGCTAGCAGTGCGACATCTGTCATCTTTTAATCATCTTTTCGTCGACTATATTCTTTCACTAAAAGATATCTTTATAACAATTTAATTGTCTTTTAGTTATCTTTTAGACGACTTTGTGCTCTCTGATATAGTGACGTTTAAAACAAAATAGACATCATTATGAAGTTTTTCACATCACTCTGCTGAATAAGTTATTATTGAATTTTGCATTTATTATTATTATCCAACTGATGATAATTTATTCTAATATATTTTGAACATTATTTATAAGTTTTTATTCTCATTATCTATTAATTTGTTCAAAATCTAATCATCGTCACTTATAATATAAAAAGTTTGAAGTTTTATTGTTTTATATTATTTTATATTATAAGCCGCAAAATTACTTAAGAGGATAAGCTAGTACAGTAAATATAAGCAGAGAGAAACCTGAGAGGGGCCTCCCGGCCTTTTTCGTATACCAAACCTCATAGAGTAGTGTCCACATTTTCGTGGTTCTTTTTCATGCTATTACTATATATATTGAGATAAAAACGAACGATTAAAGTTGATTATTTATGTTATTATATAATTGTTCATTGTCTAATCTATATAATAATATGGAAAAGAATCAAAAAAACGTAGACACTACTTTACGATGTTTGATAGAAAAAAGACGGGGATATCCACTTTCTCACAAATTTCTCTCTGATATAAGTAAGAATCTCTTTTGGAGAAATTTACATTACGTCTTGTATGTCCGATAAACAGTCGGTAACGATGATACTTCATGTTGGTAAATGTTCAATAACGATTTTAGAACTTATTGAAAAAGAAATCCTTTTGTTTGCAATCTATTTTTTGATTGCTCAAACTCCAATTAATTTAATTGATGATTAATTTAAGAAACAGAATAATTGACTCGCTGTATTGTGATTGGCTGAAATAGCGAACCAATCAGTCGCGAAATTGTCAATCCACAATCTGATACGAACATAAGACAACATTTCGAAATACATAATTTGTTGTCTCTGATCTCTAAATTTAAACTGATTTTGTTTTAATTGTTTTTATAATAATTGTCAAAACACGAAAATATATTTTGTTTTTAATTGAAATCATTGAGATAATTAGTGCAATACAGCAATATAAATAAATTAGATAACTTATTTGTGTATTACATTTAAATTGTAAATTTATATTAAGAATAAGCACATTACATATTAAACATACAATTTCTTGAAATGTTAAAGCGATTAGAACTCTCGATTGTCATGTTAGTTAATTAGCTAATTTAATGGAGGATATTCTGATTGGATTAATGGGCGCGTTCAAATTGACAAAACGGCAAGCTTGTTCGCCGAGCAAATGAACATGATTGGTTGTTACTTATAAATCCAATCAATCAAATTCAATCACTCGATACACAGTCGCTTTGCTATTTTGAACTCCTGGCTGTGTTCAGTAGACTCAACTCAGACTCAGTTGAGTAAGCGCTCGCTGCTATTGATGTATTCTTCCACATCTAAAATGCTGATTGGATGATCTAAAAGAATACACCAATAAGCGTTTAGTCAATTGTTGAATCCACTGAACGCAACCAAAATGTAATGAATCCAAGAGGAAGGGAAGGGCAAAAAATTTATCTTTACACAAAATTAATTATGAGGGCTACGTTCCAAAACTCCGAGAAAGATTTTACTCTATATGCTATAGTATACGTGTATTATATATTTCGAGTAAAATTTTCCTCGGAAGAAGTTTTGAAACGTAGCCTAAAATACTTATATCAAGGGCAATTTTCAAGAATTTTCAGCGAACTTTCTTACAAATAATGCATTAGGCAATGAGAATTTAACTTTTTGTTACAAAAATGATTTTCATAATTTAATTATTTTTCCTTGTCAAAAGAAGGTAAACACTACCCCTGTTCCCCTTGTTTACGCCCACATCAATAAATAAACTTCAATCGGCTATTGTTGTGAATAGTTCAATTGTGCAATGTGATTAATTGTGGGATCTTCCCATTATGTGTTTGGCCGTAGGATTCTTCAGCCCAAGACACAATGCGAGGGAATAGCGATAGCGATAGGAATAACATGATTTCAACCTATCAAAAATTGGATATATCGGAAGTTTCTGATAGGTTGAATCGTGTTATTTCTATCGCTATCGCTATTCCCTCGCACTGTGTCTTGGGCTTTCATGATGTGATGTTATCACATCGCCAATTGACCATTCCGATCTTCTGATTTGTTGAGCCAGCAGAAAAACTTCAAGCACTGGCGATAGCTGTGGCCAATTGCAACGTCGTCAAACGGGATGCTCCCCTCTCCACAAGAAGTCAGCTGCCACTGCTACCAGATCATCCGGGTTATCCTCCTTTTCTGGGGGAATCAAAGTAGATTTGCAGACATGTACTTGTGCGTATAAAATAGCGAAGATTTTTCTTTCGATATAATTTGTATAGAAAAAAAGTCCAAAAATAGTATTCGGCCCGTTTGTATTTCGCGCAAATACAGAGTTGATTTGTGAGAAATCTGAGAAACACTATTACATGCATTCAGCATAACAGGATTTGAACAATTAGCACGATTAGCACCATCCAACGCGCCTCAAAGTTTTCTCAGGCAGATAATTTAGTTATAGAATGGCCGGGAATTTTTGGCAGAGCTCGCATCAGTAAGTTTGAAAATCACAATAAAATCTCAACAAACGAATTTCAGTTTTTACGAGGTTTTCTGTTTTCGATAGTCAACAATGGTTACTGGATAAACAGGACTTAATCAGAGAACGTCAACATGATTTATCGGTACTAACGGAAGAGGAATATCAGAAAATATTTATTTTCTTTTCTAGCAGTAAGTTGAAATAATCTTTTCACATCTGATGAAGATTTACAAATTTGTTCTAAAGTATATCTGTTAATCGATAGAGCACCTTTTATCTATCTTTCTATTAACATTGTTGATAGATTGTCAATTCTCATATATTATAAGATCTGATGTTAAATAAAATATACATTTAATATATAAATAATTATAAGATATATAAAAAGTGTATAGTTTCATCTGGCAAAACTCTGCTTTGTTCTTTATATTTGTTAACGGAAAATATTAAATAGTTCAATATACTTATTTCAATCGTCAATTATTAATACAAATTCATTAATATAAATTCATTAAAGCAAGGATTTAACATTTACTAAACTGTAATTGACTGTTAAGAAGTTTGTACATTTTGTCACACCATTACTATGTACTATTTTATATGTAATATAATCTGTAATTACATCTGTATATAAATCCTGTCACTAGTGATACAGATGATAGGTGAACAGTTAAAATTGAGGCAACAAGTGGTAGCTACTGCGACAGTATATTTTAAAAGATTTTATGCTCGCAATAGCTTAAAATGTATAGACCCTCTATTATTAGCTCCTACTACTGTCTTTCTGGCATCGAAAGTAGAAGAGTTTGGAGTAATTTCTAATAGTAGACTGATATCAACAATGGGAAATGTAAGTAAGTTCCATGATATATTATATCTTGTTACAGTTCATTGAGGGATTAATATGTACGTAATTAAATAGTTCTTTAATTAATGTTATTTTTTTTATAGTTAAGAACAAATTTAGTTACGCATATTCGCAAGAATTTCCATATCGCACAAATCATATCTTGGAGTGTGAGTTTTATCTTTTGGAACATTTGGACTGTTGTTTAATAGTATATCAACCATACCGTCCCTTGTTAACATTAATTCAAGATGTAGGACCAGATGATCAGCTACTTATGCTTGCGTGGCGTATTATTAATGATAGTCTGAGAACAGACGTATGTTTGTTATATCCACCTTATCAAATAGCTATTGGTAAGATAATTGTTTTGTTCTTAATGATCTAAGTATAGCATTACAAGAAAATTTAATGACAATTTATATCTTTTTTTACAGGCTGTTTACAAATAGCTTGCGTGATATTACAAAAAGATCTCAAATCGTGGTTCGCAGAATTAAATGCAGATATGGAAAAAATTCAAGAAATAGCACGGTATATAATAAATTTATATGAATTGTGGAAAAAATATGACGAGAAAAATGAGATGCCAGCAATATTAGCTAAAATGCCAAAACCAAAAGCAGCACCACAACGTTGACAGCAAGCTCTTGATTCGTCGAATGTTTGGGATTCATGCTAATGCAGTGAAATGCTTCAACTAAAAATCTGTTCTTTTTCTCGATATGTACACACTATCGGAGATATACAGTTGACAATGAATATCATTCTGCACTTATATCTGCATAAATGTTTTGATATATAAAACTATGTTTTAAAATATGTCTAAATGATAATAATGCAGTATCATTTAATATTTCTATATTTGATATTCGATAACGAAAATGCTACAATTAAATAATTATAATTTGATTTAATGTTCATTATCAGATAAGTACAGCGATCTATTAATTTATATTTTTATCTACATGTTTCATTTGTACACAGTATTAACTATTGATTTAAAATATAAATATATATATTATTTATAAAATATACATATAAAAAATCATTTTTAAAAATTCGAATCATGTTATATCTTTATATATTAAATTTGCTTCAGAAAAGTAATGTCCAGAAGATATTGGATTGACGACTATATTTCGATGGAAAATTTATTTATTGTATGCTATAAGAAATTGTAACAGATTTTAGTGTGATGAACTAAATTGAAGAATTCTGAATAATTCCTTCCTCATTGTATAAATTTTATAATTGGAATAGAATAAAATAGACAACAAATTGAATATCTAAAAACTTATTTAATTAAATCAGTATCATATTTGTTTATCAAAACATAGTCCAAAATTTAATTGATTAAAATCGATTAAAAAGAAAAGCTTATTGCTTCCGTATATGTCACTAATAAGCGTAGAAAATTTTGAATTCTTCGCTATTTTCATTTATATAATTGAATAATTAATTTGGTTTTTTATTACTAATGTTTTATTACTAATATTTTATTACTAATGTTATTACTAATGTTTTATATGCTTGAACGACACTCGGTCGGTAATAGAGAAAATTAAATGTTTTTTTGCTTCTTTTTTTAATAGTTGTTTCAGGCAAATAATTATTTATTACGTAGTTATATGCAGTTATTTTAATATTGCCGATGTTTGAAAAATGTAATAATTTATTTTTGTATTTACTCCTTATTCGCGCGATGAATCTCTTATGTCTTTCTATATAATAATCTTCTGAAATTTTGTTAACTTTTTTTACGTCTTAGTTGTTTTAATTATTCTTTATGTATTTTCTGAGTATGAGGATTGAAGTACAATTTCTCACATACACGCAATATCTATTTTCGTCTTCTTATTTCATTGTCATTAACTGTTGTTAATTAATAAATAGAGTTCTCGTTTATTATTATATTAGGCGTGGGAAAAAGTTCATGGCGTTTTTTCCGTTAGATGGCATTAAAAAAAACGCCACGAACTTTTTCCCACACCTAATATGTACAAATTAATTTTCTTTCTATCATTATCTCTGCTATTAAATTTGTAGATTAAAAAACTTAGAAAAAAATTTGAAGAGATTCTCATTAAAAGATTCTTAATTTCTGCCTTCTTAAGTGAAATCAGAAGGAAAATTGTCAAGAAACACATATGAATTTTTCTACAAATTACATCCATACAAACAACTTAATAATTTTTTAACGAATTGAATTTGGTTTAATAGATCGAACTTCAATAAAAAAGTAGTGGGTATAAGAAATTAAAACATTAATACTAAATAACTAACTTTGAATTTTTATTAATCTATAGACAGAAAAATAAATCTACAATATATTTTTTCATATCCAACTTTTCAATTTTTGATTTTCATTTATCATTATTACGCAATAAAATTATTTTTATATGTTTACTATTAAAAATTTCTTAAATTTTAAGTGATTTTTGGTAAACATATAAAAGTAATTTTATTGCATAACAATGATAATATTTTTAAACTTAATTTTTCATTTTTCAATTCCAACACAATCACTAGCTTTTTCTTTTAACCAACTACTTGAATGATAAAAGAATGAAATACAATAAGGTAGATGCTTGCATCACCTTAAAAATTCAAACTGATTAAGTATTTCTATTATATTGTAAATGCTGTAGAATCATTCTTACCGAAGCATAATTCTGCAATGACATCACATACATATTGCCAGCAGTTAATGTACAAAGCACAAAACTCCTACGAAATAATATACAATAGTATCAATAGCTGTGTCGTTCTTCGCGATGTTCTGTAACATATTGTTATCTAAAAATAATTAATTCAATATATAATATTTTATTTCTGCAAATAAATTATTTTTTAATATGTATTCACTCTAAATTTCTTGCAATGAAATTTCATTCCAAGAAAGTGAAAATACAATCATCCTTCACTTCTTGAAAAAGTGATAATTTTCATTTTAAAGGAGTAAAATGTCATTTTTTGGAGATTTCACTGTAAGAAATCCTCTTTTAAAATGAAAATTCTTGTCTTTTTCAAGAAGTGCAATATTTTCACTTTTTTTCAAGGATGTATTTTCATTCACTTGAAGGGAAATTTCATTGTAAGAAATTTAATGTTGAAATAAAATATTTAAAATTTGAAGAGAAAAAAACGATAAAGATAAGAAATAAAATATTATTAAAGAAAATTACAAAATATCAAGAAATAAACAGAGAATAAGTTTATTCTCTTTTGCATTACAACTTTATAAAGAAGAAAATTTTAGATACTTTTTCCCGAAAAATCTATGTGTTCTGTTTTTTCTACATCGCGAATAACTTTGATATGATATATTTACGCTTTATAAAATATATCTGCGCTATGGTCCATTATTTCTTGGCTTTAATTTAAAATGAAAAAGTGTATGAAGCTACCTATTACATTGCTATGTATGTCAACAGTTCTGCTTTTTTATTCATAACAGTAATTATCTGAAAATGGTTAAATTACGGATTGAAAAAAATATGAAACGATTTCTAATCATCAGCATGCATCGTCTTAAGGACGTTTTGCGACTGCAGTTGTGTACAACCTAATGAGCACATTTTTTTTAGTGCTCACCATTATTGTTATGAAAATTGATTTCACTTTTATATAGTATAAGATAATTCCATAAGTATTAATTTATTTATACAAGTTTTTTTATACAATATAAAATGCCTCGCATCTTCGCTACTGCCGCCGGTCGAAAAAATAACGACTTTACTTACTTTGCTATTTATTTTGCTCAATAATTTCTTAAAAACGAAAACCGGAAGCCATATTCAGACAAATTTCATATTATTGCTTGTGACATCAAGTTTTATGTCTCATTGTTTCAAAAAATTGTTAAGAAAAACTTTTTTACTTAGAATAAAAAGACGCGCGCGCGCGTGCACAAGGTGTCCCGAAAGTTTTTGCCAATCGCTTTTGTGTAGATAGAGTGGACTGGAGTAGATAAACTGGGTCGAAAAGTCTCCTCTACCATTTTGCAATTTTCGCAATAGTTAACAGATATTAATTACTAAAAATTGCCAAATATTGATCTTAAATAATTTTGTATTCAAATACTATCAACTTTACAAAAAAAATTACAAGAAACAAAAATCATTTATTTTTTTCTCATAAAACTCTAAGAATTTTTTCAGAATCGGTATCTTAAAAAATTTGAACTACTTCGCGAAAGTCATACTTACCAGGTATACAAGTATGAAATGACGATTTGAGAAACAGATGACGTATCAATGTAGTGTGAAGTACAAAGATTTAACATTATACGCCATTTTATTGTACCATCAACAAGTAGCCAACAACAAGCCAAACGTAAAGTGATTTGATTGAAAAATATTTGCATAGTATTGTGTTGCTGTGTTTAATATGAACGAAATTTGTATCAAATAAGGAATATTCGCGGACAGTATTAATTTTTTGTTTTCATTTGAAGAAAACTGCTGCGGAATCATACTGATTACTTGGAGAAGCTTATGGTGAACATGCTCCATCGCAAAAAACGTGTGAATGATGGTTTCAGCATTTCAAAATTGGAGATTTCGATGTTGCAGACAAGGAACATGGAAAACCGCTCAAAAAGTACGAAGATGTGGAATTGCAAGCAATGCTGGATAAAGATGATTCACAAACACAAAAACAACTCCCAAAGCAATTGAGCATTAGTCAACAAGCTGTTTCCAATCGCCTACGAGATGGGAAAGATTCAGAAAGTCGGCAGATGGGTGCCACATGAATTGAACGAGAGATAGATGGAGAGGCGCAAAAACACATGTGAAATTTTGCTCGAACGATACAGAAGAAAGTCATTCTTCCATCGTATCGTTACTGGGGATAAAAAGTGTATTTTTTTTGAGAATCCCAAGCGCAAAAAATCATGGATAGACCCAGGCGCACCATCCACATCGACTGCAAGATCGAATCGCTTAGGCAGGAAGACGATGCTCTGTGTTTGGTGGGATCAGAAGGGTCTATTATGAGCTATTGAAGCCTGGCGAAATGGTTAATACTAAATGTTATCAACAATTGATCGATTTAAACCGTTCATTGCTTAAAAAACGACCTGAATACCAAAAGAGGCAATATAAGGTCATTTTTCTCCATGATAATGCTCCATCATATACGGCAAAACCAGTTCGGGACACGTTGGAAGCACTCAGCTGAGAAGTTCTACCCTATGCGGCTTATTTACCGGACTTGACTCCTTCTGATTACCACTTGTTTGCATCGATGAGTCACACACTTGCTGAGCAGCGCTTTGGTTCGTACGAAGATGTGAAAAAATGGTTCGATGAATGGTTCGCGGCAAAAGGGGAAGATTTTGGCGCGGTATCCACAAATTGCCCGAAAGATGGGAAAAATGTGTAACTAGCAATGGAGCATACTTTGAATAAATCTCTTTTTATCATTCTTCCGAATTTAAAGTGTTTTTTTTTTGGGAAAAAAATCGTCATTTCATACTTGTACACCTGGTATGCTTCTTTACAAAGTTACATACTACTATAAAAAATGATAGAAATTTACTTCAAGAAAACCGATACTGGCAAACATTGTAAATATGGCTGGACATTGTCTTCTCGAATAAACTTTGCATCGGCCAAGAACTGAGTTTCGACATGAAGATCTTGTTAATATCGTAATAATATTTTATGACCGATTGCATCTCTCCACTGTGATTTTGCATCGTGGATGTCGAGTTTCCCTCAAGATTCAGCTGATATTTTCCGAACAGTCTCCTATATTCAGATACTATATTGAGCGTATCCGCTAATAATGTACTACGCTAACAATGTCTAGATAATCATAAGCTGTTGAAAAACGCATGCCAATCGTCTTTTCATTTCCTATTCATCATTGACGGAGAGAAGAAAAAGACGTTGTACGCAGAAATTGTACTTCGCGAAACGTCAATCACTACGGTGACACAAGCGATATTCATCCACATATATCCTACCCATAACTCACGTTGCATTAGGAATATTATATTATTTTCTTTTTTTTTCTTGCAATATCATATAATTTTTTATGCGTTTAATGTCACACCGATAAATACAAGATAAACGTGATAGGAAAATCGAGCGATACGAAGACTCGCGCGAAACAAATTACGTGTACAAATTACGTTTACGTAACACAAACGGACACGTATTGTCATAAAAATTTAACAAATAGATAATTCATTTTTAATTGAGTGTTATTATAGCTTAAGGTTTCTGCAACTACCACGATTTAAACATACCAAGAGACACGATCTTGCGTCAAGTATGCAAAGTATACGGCAAAACAGATAGTGCATCCACACATTATATTAAAAAAAGTGCTTTTACTTTTCATTTTCATGTTTTATGAACGGAGATATTGCAACGCAAAGTATAAAATGATAAATTTCATTTCAATTAAGATATGTCATCGTCGTCAACATCAGAAAATGTTGATCTTTTCAGATTTTAGGCTATACCAGTATGCGTTGTTCCATAAGATTAATTAAAATCAAGAATTTGATTAAAGATAGGTTCTTTAATCAGATTCTTGATTTTAGTTAATCTGGTAGTTATAACAAAATAAAAACAAGACAAATTTTCACCGAGAAAAAATAATTCAATATTTGCTTCCTAAAAAAAAAAGATATAAGCCATGTGATGAAAAATCTCATACAGTAGAAAAGAAAAATAACGCTGGAAAGAAAAGCGGATTTTTTGAGTGGTTCAAAAGACACCGCACTAACTTTTCGCAAGAAACCGCACTAGAAGGAAAAGGGGGATCCTGTGACTTGAAATACTTTTTTCGCAAGAAACCACGATTATTATAAAATATTACAAAATTGAATGATTTTCTCTTTATAAATATGTTGTATTTGTAGAGTAGATCCAAGATTTTAATATTCCAATTTATTGCTATAGAATAAGTTGTGTCAATTTTTGAAATTAAGATCATCTTCACTTCATATGACTAAAAAAATGAATATCCTACTACATTATTAAAAATATAGTGTAACATGTTTTTTTACATGTTATATATGTCTGATAAAATATTCCAACACGAATATTATTGATGACTTTTGGTTTACATCCAATATAAGTATCATAGTTTTCATAAAATCTTAAGCAGTAAAACGTAGCAGCAAGCAAATTGACCAATCACAGTAGAGACCGTAAAGTCGTAAACAGTTAATTTTCTTACAGCTTACATTTTAGTACTTATATTTTTTGTATACCCTTAATGATAAACAGTCAATGACGAGATATCAAACAGTGGGCAAATATTCGATATAGTGACCGCATCTCATATTCATCAAAAAAGGAATTTTTCCAGGTCTTTTTTATTAAACTACATTTAATTTAATCCATAATTAATTCAACCAGTATAACTGTTGAAAGCAAAATTTCTAATATAATTTATGACATCAATTTTTTTTTCCGCGTGTTAAATAATAAAAAATAATAATTCTATCGATATCAACAAAATAATATAAATATTATTTGATAAATTAATCGGTTTAGAAAGTCACATCTTAGTCCAATTTCACTAGTTGGTAAATATAACGTATTAATTTATATTTTCATCTACACATCTAGGTTCATCATCTACATAAATTAACTATCGATTTAAATTTGAATGTTTGTATATACATGGGTGTGCGTATATGCAACAAAAATGTTGATTCAAAATGCAAATATTAATATTCTACCAATTCTATTAAGTCATATAATTCAGAAACATGTTTAGAAGACATTGAAATAACGATTGTATTCTGGTAGGAAATTTATTATTATATAAAAAATTGCAACAGATTTTATTATGATAAATTAAATTGATGAATTCTGAATAATTCCTTCGTCGTATGAATTTTATTATTGGAATAAAAATAAAACAAACAACATTAAATATATAAAAACTTACTTCATTAATTGAATATCACACTTGTATTATCAAAACCTAGTCCCACCTGAGAAAGCTTTGGCATCGATTAAAAAGAAAACACTATTTCTCCAATCTGTCAAGGATGCTTCTCCAGTTTTGCTAGGCACTTTTTTGGAACAATATTTTTTTTATGTCACATAGAAAACACAACAATATACATTAAATGCTTACAATTAAATCTTGTTAATCGAATATTAACTTGAGCCTTTTGAATATCGTTTCCAAAACTTTTTTACATCATCGTGACCAGCTTTGGTAACCACCATCGTTCTTTTTCTACGAGATAAAAAATATATTAAATACTTATTATAAAATTTTTCTCTCAATTATTACATATGTAAATAAACTATTTATATTTTAAAATCATAATTACCTTTCACTTTGCCAAATTAATACTCCGATTGAGACCGCATGATCTCTGAGAACTTCGAAGTCAGTTTGTGAAAGAAATTGACTATATAAAACTCCTTCGCTGAACAAAAATCTATTTCTTTCATTTTCCCATAATTTAATTTGATCTACAATTGTAGGCGGTAATATAGGTGGTCCTGCTTCTATCATCTTACTATGTGCATGTTGTCGCAAATAGCTGTTGATATAAAATAATATGTTTACATAGTTTTGTACTTGGCTATTTAAGCCAAGGTTAATACATACCCTACTATTTGAGAAGCAGTTATTCCACTTTTCAATGCTTGTCTTACCGAATCTCTTGTTAATATCGAAACAACTACATTTGGAAACCTAGACATAAAATAATTATTTAAAGTTTTTATCTTGTACAAGATAGGTTTCATATTATGTATAAGGTGTATATAGGTAAGTGTTTGCACTTACCTATATAACATTTCACAGAAGAGTCCAAGCAGTGCAACTTGCAAGTTCGAGTTTGTATAAGCATAAATTCGATAATTTGTTTCCACAATTATATACCCTTCCTTGTCTGTATCTCTGGTTAAAGGTTTAGTTTCACCAGTAGCAATGTTTAACGCTAATCGAGTTGGATAAAACCTTGCAACATAAATTAAGGGAAATATAAGTAGATTTGGATTATTTATAAATAACACGCATTATATTTTATCTATATATTTACCTTCCTGCTTTTCGTTTTCGTTGATATACAAGTCCAAATTCTCTTAAATGTTGTAAAAATGTTAAGAGTCCTTCGGACATGCCTTCGGTACTATAATCTTTACCGAGGGTGGAAAAATTTAATTGAAACAGAAAGGTAAGGCATTCTACCAAATCAAGACCACGTGCTTCAATTGTGTCAAGATATTGTAGAATAAAATACCATACCTACATAAAGAGAATATTTAAAACAATACCACACTTGTACACACACACACATATAAAAAAGGAATTATTCATTATAAGTATATAACAATTAAATACAATCTAAACATGAAAATATATCTCTAAGACAAAAAAATATGTCTGATAAAGAACTGATAATTACCTGCGAAGCTGTATCTAAGAGCAGAAACTGAAAACCAGCTTGCGTTATAATTGGGCTTCCATCAGCTTCGTCTCTCTTCATTAAACCGGCATGTAAAAGAATCCTTACAGCATCGGCAGATATGCCTATTGTAATATTTTGAAGTATGTTAGAAATATTTATAATTTCTTACAAATTTTATATACAAAATATGATTAAATTACAAAATAATGCAGAACAAAAATGTATCTCAGAAACAAATTGTGTTTGAAAAATATTTCAAATATAATTATACGTATATATTTTTTACATGCAGCATAAAATTTCAAAATTGTTAATAAAAATTCCTAGCATAATGCAAACAACTGAATTCATTATAATACAGTTATGATACGTTTTTAGAAAGTCTTAAGAAAATCTTACCCTCCTGCTGCTGAGAACCAACCATGTAGTGTAAGACGCACTCCCACCTTTCCAACGCATAAGAATCCAAAAAGGCCACATCTCTCGGCTTACTGTCAGTTTCTAGTTGATTGGACATAGTCCATGGTTTGCCGCCACCCAGCAATACAATCTTTAAGTTCTTCTTGAAGGTACTGTTCAAAGTCCAACCGGGTAGTCCACCAGGTATGGACGCTTCCTTCCATACATATAGCTCATTCAAAACTTGTACCACCTTCTGATGCTCCTCGAAATAGAGTTTGGAGCACCAGGATGCTATAACTGCCTGTGGTACTGGTTGCTCAACAAACAACAATCTCATAACATAATGCTTGGCAATAACAGGCAACTCGCGGAATACAGCTAGACATATAGGCGGCTTGTGATACAATTTGTTCAGAGTGTCAGGACTACGAGATTTTAAATATTCCTGTAGATTCGTGCACTGTAAACTATTTGGCCGTAACAGATTCTTGCCGGTTATTGTACTAGACATGTTACTAATGTTCTGTCGTTCAATTGGGCGAACTATCACTGTGCAATTTATCTTAATCTAAATCCAGTGACAACAAAGAATATATCTCTTGAACTTTTATAAATTGCAAAACTGTGTTCTTCCAAGCGCATTATCTGCATCTGTAATCACATGTAAAATACAGAATAAAATTTTCTGTTTGTTGCATTTGGATCGTAAAATAAATAATACTTACTTATAAAGCATGAACATATTAAGTTGACTGCAATTTGTAAATACTTTTATACATAACTCCGACATATTTTTAACACTGTCATGACACTCTCCTTTGACAACAGATTCAATAGCGTGATTTCTTTCTTTCTTCTTGTGTTTCACAAATCACTGTGCAATTTATGGTATTTCAACGTGCGAACAATGCTCCGACAATGTAATCACGTTATGATTTTATTTTTTTATAATAAACGCGTTAGTCGTGTGTTTAATAACGTAACAGAAGTATTGTTTCGAAAAAAATTTGTGTAGCAAATATTGTTTACATCACGAATAAACGGCTTCAGGTTTATTTGATCCTTTGAACATTTTACTTGACATGATTCTATTTATCACAGAATTTCTTTATCATTACACGCCGTGGTCATTACACTTCCATCGGTCACATTTATGCCGGAATAAATACATTTGTAAAAAAAAAAGCGACATAGAAAGAAAAGTGAATAGAGAAGAGACTGGCATGAATGACGTGTAGTGTCCTCTATTGCACGCGACTGTAGTACTCAACATTTAAATGTTGAATAAGATTTTATGATCATAAAAGAATCTCAGGGTAATAAAAAAATCGTCATTATCGATCGTTTTTTTTGCCGATCGCTTACAATGACTTATCGTTAATGGTAATGTTATTCGTAATAACTTTCACTCCATTGGTTGCCAGTTAAACGAGGACACAATTTTTATGTCACAAATTACGTCAACATTTCTTGCATATGAATTAACTGTCTCGATGACGTACATTGATTTTCTGTTGCATAAGGATGACTTTAATTAAACTCGATTTGTTTAATTTCATCAATGATTATTAACTTGGCAAACGAATATCTATACTTACTAATTTTATTTTGTTAATACAGTTAATATAATTAATAAAAACTCTTTTATTGTTTAATACATCGAAACGATCAATTAATAGTTATCGATCGATTAATTAAGTTAACCACAATTTGATTAAAGTCATTGATGATCGCTCGATCATCAATCCAAATTAATTATAACCTTGATTTAAGTAGTTCTTTATCTTTTTTTGATTTCAAGAATTAGAAAAAAAATAGAATTAATAAAAGTTCGATCGAAATATCGCTTCATTTTTACAAACGTAGATCAACTTTATAATCTCAGTTTCATATTCTACTTTTCCTAAAAATTAAAAAATATCTCAATTAGTCTACATTTTTGAAAATGATTATAATAAGAGTGATTATTTCAACTAAACTTTTATTAATTTAATTAATTAAATTGCTAGAATAATTGCCTATTGCAAAATTTTTAATTTAATTTGTCGTTCGTAATTTAATCTTTTCTTCGTGTATTAAATTAAAAAAATAAGAAATATTACTTATTCTATATTAGTAAAATAATGTAGATATTGCTTGATAAATTAATTGCTGACTAAATTAATTGTAGTTTGATCAAAATTATCCTGAGAACTTCTTATCAAGTATTTCATTATATATAACGAAAATTATATATATTACATGAATAAGAAATATTTTATCAAACTCACACATACAATTATTAGTTAAAAATTAGTAACAATAAAGATATTTCGAAACGTTAGTTGCGTATATATTTTTATATATTCTTCGCGTCCCATTACGTCATTAAGATGCAATCTTGCATCGTTTGGAAACATTATAAATAATATTTTTCACAATATATTGGGTTGTCCGGAAAGTTCGTGCCGATTTTGAAGGAAAATTTAAATTTTAGTATACATTTATTAAATTATATAGGTTAGTTAGGCACGAACTTTCCGGAAAATCCAATATTTGCATGATTTGTGCATCTCAGTACACTAACACTAATGATAACATTATCAATATTAATTAATTCTCTACTCAACAATGTAATTATTATATATACAACGTGTATTTTAATTTATATTATACTTGTATTGTTGAGTAAGAAATTATAATATTAATGTAATATATTATATGTCACTGATGGTGTTTATGTTCCTCCGAGATACATTTCGACCTCCATCCAGTTCCATTAACTAAAAACATCAACGGAATCTGAAACTGACGTTCTCGTACTCCTAGTTCGTATTCGTCACCTCGGTTTCACAGTCAATGACTTCACCGTTCGCATTACAACGTTGGAGAACGGCAGAGAACGATGTGCTTCGAGTGTATTATCCTTCGTCGAGAATGAAAGAGAGAGGATGAGAGGAGAAAAGGAAAGAGAAGAAAGAGGAAAGGAGGAAAAGGGAGAAAGAAAGAGTAAGAGAGAGCTTTTCCTACGTGAACGCTCGCAACGATGTATGTAAGCGCGTATCGGGGCGGAGAAGAGAGAAAAGAAAGAAGCAAAAGAGTAAAAGAAAGAGACATGTGCGAGCTATTCCTGTACGCAATGAGTCGCAAGCGGCATAATAACGCCATGTTGTTGCTTAGCACAGTGAACTCTCTCGATGTGAACGAGTAAATTCATGATAAGATGTGTCTACGCGAAATCGGATGACCGAAGTAGTCCTAATATTTTCAAGGACTATTGCCTGTATTCATAGTCAGATCTTATACTTATAAGGCTTCCTTAAATTTATCTTTGCATGCTCAGCAACCACTGAAATAATTCGTACAGTATGTCTATATATCTATATATTTGAAGATAAATTTAAGGAAGTCTTAAATATAAGACCTGACTATATATAAATATGGATATATATCTTTCTTTTTTCTCCACAGATTTCTTATACTCGATTTCCACAAATGTAAGATTAATTTTTATTTCAGTAATTTAATCTTTATCTTTTTTTAAATCTAAGAATTAAAAAAAGATAAAAAATAAATTGAACCGAGATTAAAATTGATTTTACATTTATGGAATTGAATCTTAATTTTTCGGAGTTAATGGCGGATTTATTCCATTATAAAGTTTTTTGGCAAAAATGTCGATTGATTCAATTTTCTTTATGTTACATCTGCTTTGAATTATTCTTATTAAAATATACTTGTTAATTAGTATTCATTTTTTTTTTTAATATAAGTTTACATGAGTTTGTAGTTTTCATTTCTTTTTTGTTAATTTAAGTCTTTAAAATTAATTAGTGCCTTTTAATTAGAATAAATTAAATGGATCTTTTAGCTCATTACTTAACTATGTTACAAATTTTTCAGCTCCTGAGAATTGAACGTTCTTCGATTTTTGAGATACATAATCGTGAGATAGATAATCTTAATTGTATTCTTTTGTGCTTAGAAGAGAAGAGAGATTGATTTAGGATATTTATTGAACACATAAAGGAGATACGTATTTGTCGATAGTATCAAAAGGTGCCATTAGGCAATATAATTGATCCGACAAAAGTGATACAGTCAGTTCTAAATGTTATTATTACGATATCCGCTACGTATATATCATTGCTATCGTTACGCTTCTCAGAATACCGTGGGACGTTAAGTTTACGACCCACAATCTAAAGCCGATCTTTTTCTCAACTAAAACTAAAGTGGGAAATCGAGGCAAGGATAACGTTTCGATTATAAAAATTGTCAACAAACTAACACGAATTTAATAAAATTCGGATTATTTTTCCGAGTTCTAATTTAAATAAATTAATTCGCATCATCGGATTATTTTCGATCTTTTTGCTTTCGATGACAATTGCATTTTGTAAAAGAAAAGAACGATTCCTTTTATTGAAAGAATCCAAAATGTGAAACTTTTCTCCTGCCACTATTACGCGTGACTCTCCATAATCATATTTCTAAGAAATACATATAGTACATATAACGTAAATCATATCGAGTAAAATTTTCTTCGAAGAGGACATTTTGGAATGTAGTCCTATATTGCAAATGTGTAAAAAGTGATTTCAAAAATGTGTGTTATTTATATAGTCGTCCGTATAAAAATGACACTATACATATTTAAATGAGTAAATTCATTTGTATGCAGAGTATAATGCGTCATTTTTACGGAAAACTAGTCACACACGTTTAGACGTTTAGACTTTTTTTTTACATATTTGAATTTGCAGCGTAGGCACTCTTTATAAATTCTCACTCTCTCTTCTTTCTCCAGTAGTTACATAATAAAATAATGTCATATATAAATTAATAAATTACCAATTATTATCTATTTGTTAATGTAATTTAATTCTAATGTCCTTCTTTAATAAAAAAAAAAAATCTTTATTAAAAAACAAAAGTTTTTTTTAACAATTATATTAAATTACATTAAATTTTTTAACAATTATATTAACAATTATATTAAAAAAGAGTATATCAGTATTATTTTAATTGAAAATAATCTTGTTGATTCAATAACAGTATTAATAAAAGGAATAAAATTTTATTAAAACAAGAGTATAATGTTTTAATAATATTATGTATGAATTAACAACAGTATTTTTAATTAAAATAATGTAGTTGGATATAACAACATTCTTTTAGTGCATCATTTATGGCAGGACATCGAAATCTAAATGAATTCTTGACTAAATTAATTCGTATTATCGTTATATATTTTATACTGAATTCTTTCTATCGGAAGAACCTAAAGTATGACGTGCGCTTTTGGAAATGTTCTCCTGCGGCTAACTACGTTCTCTACAATTCTGTTTCTAGGCACTTGGCGAGTTCTCACTCCCTCTTTTATTCCTCCGGTGTCGTCGTTCCCCCTCTATCGAAAGGGCTTTTGTATCGTCTGTCTCCAGCACTTCCTGTGTTCCGCCAACACGTTCACCTGTCCACCGTCACCTGCCTCCGCGGCTACCTAGGCGTGTACCGCGTATGCCCCGCCGTCGAGCGGTGATATCCTGAGGGACCTTAGTTTTGCCTAGAACGCGGTGGGGTCGCGGTCTTGCCGTCTTGCGTCGTATACAGACTTCGCACGTACATACATACGCGGTAATGCGACCGCACGCGATTGTGCAGTCGACTTTACGCTGTCGCGCGACTGCGAACGCACGCGAACGCGAGTTTCCCTTGTTGTACCGATAAGCAGGAACATTCGCCGGACGAAGTCCGGACGATAGATAGATTCAGGTTCGACGAACTCCAGGCGACGCGCAACACATCGCTTCCTCGAACTCGTCTCGTGGCTATTTCGTAAGAAACGAAGCTCTTAACGCGTGTCACGCAGTGTGTTCATATTAGATCTGCCGCTCCAGATCTATATCGAGAGGAGGAGAAGGAGAAGGAGAGAGAGAGAGAGAGAGAGAGAATATCGTGATTATACAATATTCGATTGTGTGAATACTCTTCCGATCCATTTACATCATTCGATTCATTGAGTTTCGGAATTAAGCATTGATACTTTGATAGAAAGTTCGAAATAAATATAAATTTGAGATTAGAGATAAAAGGACCAATCTAAGAGGAAAAATGAGTTTGAGTAAACTTGTTTTTAATTAATCGAGGGTGATTGAAGGGAATTGCCTTGGAGGCAAGTTCAAGGTATTCCAATTCGGTGGTCATCGCAGGACATCGTCATTACGCTTGACGATTTGCGTGATACGACCTGTCGACTCTATTGAACTGTTGAAGGGCAGTGGTGTTCTCGACGCCGCCTACTTTTGATTCCTGGACGTTTCACTTATAATGTCAACCAGATATCTGAAACGGTAAGTTCGCGAACAATATGACTATTCGACGACTGGAGGACTATATAATAAAGTATTAAGTATTATAAAAGTATATTATAAACTCTTGTGGAAATTTATCGAAAGATAGTAATTATTCATTATAAATAATAGTGTTTTAAAACGATTAATTAATTATTATCTTTCAGTATTGAATTGAATTTCTGAATTTTGTAAGGGAAGTATATATTTATAAAGTATATTATAAATTTATGAAATGTATTATTTATGTTCAGGAAAAAAACGATTTATTAATTTTTTGATGTGTAGCACTATATGTTTTTTTTATTTATTAATCAAGGAGCATGTTAAATGTTTAATTTAAGAGTAATAACGGAATTTAGCATTAGAACCGCCGATCCCGCTACAACTACCGATTGATAATTTCCTATATAATCCTTGTTGTCGGTTAGTGAAAAATTATATTTTGATATTATTTATATATCGTTAGAATTATTTGTATTGTATATCTTCTATTTCATAAATTTTCAATATTTTGTATTGTATATCTAATATAAAAAGAGAAAACATTAAAATGATGATAGAGAAGTTAAAATTGTATTTGACCATTGGTGGTCTTAATGTTAAGAATTTAATACGATCATTCTTCCACCTCAATAACGTTTTTAGTTCATTTAATATTTTCTATCATTTTCCGAAAATGAATTCAATAAATGTATGTACAACAAAGAGTTGTGATATCGGCATTTTCGCGCGGTCGACTTCGTGAAGTCTTAACTTTCCCTTATCAGTGTCGCACACATGGCAGAAATAATGTTTCTTACCGCTCCTCTGCTCGATAAGAGCTTCATTTATGGCGCCCTGAAAGATGACCCTAAAGCTTATCAAACTTGAGAGTGATAGCGAATTCAATTAAATACACTCAGTTCATACTGGTACATATTAAAGCCGTCATACACAAATTAATATAAAAATGTGTGTTTCATATAAATATAGAAATGGGTTAAACCGTGAAGTCCTCAATACATTTTAGTGTTGTGAAGTAAAATATATATTTTATAATTCGAGAGAAATATTTACATTTCATTCAAATTAAATCAGTGTACAATGGCTTTAATATACATCAATATTAAAACCTGTTCTTTTCAACTAAACTTTTGCATTAGTTCATCTTTCTTCCTTTTCTCTTCAGGAGGAAAAACGAAAGCGGAAAAAAGATAAAACTGGTGCAAAAATTCAATCAAAAAGAACAGGCTTTCGTATTATAATACATTCAATCAAATTCATTGCTTGCACCTTTTGCACTCAGCATATCTTCCCTTTCTTTTTTTTTATCTTCTGAATATAATCTACATCTATTTATCTCATTTTAAAAAGTTTTTGGAGATTTCAATACAAATAGATCTCTTATATAGATCTAAGATTGAAAATGAGATTGAAATTATCCAATAGGAGAAAGAAATATGAAAATAACCTTTGCTTTGATTGGTCCAATTCAAATTAAAAAAATCTCAATCTTAATCTATAATCTATATAGGAGCTTCAGCGTGTGCATGTTTACACAATTAATCGGTTCATTCGTGCCTGCGAGGAACCAGGTGATTCGTCAGCGTTACTTCGAAGTATCCTTGCGAATGCGGGCTTCGTGATCCGGGCATTTTAATACACTCGACTGTACCGCCTCGTACACGCATGTATGTATCTACGTAGGCACACTCGATATAAGCATTCTGTCGATTGAATTGGGCGGTAATGCGCCGTGCTCCGGTGCAGCTGCCGTCGTCCAACATGTTCTGGAAGTTGTCGACAGCTGCGCCGATTGCTTTGCGGCTGCTCCAATTTCCTGGCTTTAAAATGGTTCGATTAGAAAAGAAGAAAAGACGAAGAGCCGATGTTAGAAGTGCCGGGACATAATACACAAAAAAAAAGGAAAACAAGCCAACAAGCTGTTATGCAAAAAATCGTAATTTGTTTTATAATCAGAATAATTGATACTACGTTTTTATCTTAAGTTCTCGATTAATCTTAACTCCAGAAGACTGATAACTTATTTAGAAAAAAAGAGAATTTTTTTTTATATATTATTATATATATATAGATATAGGTAATATTATAGATATTATTTAGAATTTTGACGTGATTTATTTGTACAAATATATATAAAATCTAATTTTAATCTCTTAATCTCTCTTTCTCTCTCTCTCTCTCTCTCTCTCTCTCTTTCTCTTTGTTTCTTCATTATATATAATAACAACTGAAACTTCTCTGAAAATGATATCGTGATTGAAATGAAAAAAAATCTTCAATTCAAGGTCTGAGATAAGCGACTAATACGTCGAAGATCCAACATTCTGAAGAACTCACTAACTTATCTAATATGAAACGCTGCGAAACTTTCCTTTCACCTGGCTGTTTTGCGACATGAGTCTTCTATTGCGCTTCTATGCTAGCTATACTAATGTCGATTACGCAAATGTAAATAATCGCGAGTGACCGTGTAAAGGTCTATATGCAGATATAAGACAGGAATACAATTTATTCTCTCAATTTATTTATTACTCGAGAGAAGATAAAATTATTTCAAATCTGTCATAAGTTATACGTATCAGTAAAAAACTTAAATGATAAAATCAGATAAAACTATTCATTTTAAACAAATCGACTATACGATTATTTAGCATGGCGAACAGTGATACAATGTCTAAAATTGAACTTGTTTGAACGATACATATGCCTTATAACAAAATAAAATTAAAATATCATAACGCTAAGAAGAAATAATCGTCATATCGCAAGTAAATGTGAATGCAAAATATAAAAAATTGAGGTTTAGAGATTAATGAATGTACTACCGCTTCATTTATTCTTATTGTCGAGATATGTCGCACAACATCCATTACGGATGTATCATAAGAGAGCAGCGAGCAGATGTGTGGGCAGGGTAGGAAGTTTAGTTTTACACAAGAGGCAGCTGAAGCGAACACAGATGTAGCCAGATTTCTTCGTCTTGGAAAGCAGCAAGGATGTTTCTTTTCTCGCGATGATGGTAGTTGATTTTAAAATGGAGTTAATGGATGCGGGCTTCTCTATGTCATAAAGTAAATTATTACACCGAATCATCGATTATTTGAAGAACACATTAAAATAAAATGCTAATGTAATATTAATTATATCACAAAGGAAATATAAAATATAATTGAATTGGAATATCTATTTTATATTATTATTATTTTTTATTTAGAAGGGTTGAATGTTTTATATGATTAAATGTTTTATATGATTAAATTGGAGGCGAAATTTGTGAATTTGTTTCAGAGAAAGGAATAATAATAATAATAATAGGACATAATTCTTTGTAAATGTTATATTTAAAGTTTAATATTATTTATAGTTATTTTGCTATATTTAAGATTTAGAAAATTATTAGTAATATAAAATTTATTAAAAATATAGGAGTTTCTTATCATTGAAGACATTATGGAGTTTTGAAAATTTCAAATTTTGCTATTTTTCTTAGCTATTTTCTTAAGATACTTTGCTCTACATATTGAACCTAATATAGACGTTAAAAAAATGATAATAACAATATTACAAATTGGTAACAAATTAGTATGACATCAATTATTAATTTAAAAATTAGAATTTTATTATTATTATTATGTTTATTATTATTTTGTATTCTTATTATTTTTAAAATTTAAAAATTTTTTCTAACGATTATTATAAATAGCATTTAACTTGATCAAAATTGATCAAGACTTGAATCCGCAATTGAATCGCATTTCTGTGAAGAAAATTGGAAGCCTCAAAAGTAATTTATACCTCTTAAAAATAGTAGTAAATAACAAGTGTATTCATTTATTTCTTTCCTTTAAAATAAAATCATTTAATTTGATCCTACAAACCTCCTGGCCCTTTAAAATAAAATCAATTCTTTTATATTAAAAGAATCACGAAATCAATTAAATACAAAATCGTAATATAATATTATGGCGAAAGTAAAAGGATTAGCCTAGTTAAAAGCTTATAAACACGTTGAACAATAATACATTCATTGCATTTATATATAAATATACGTGCTTATTAAAACATTCATTCCAAAAAATTGTGAGACAACGCAGAAGTATGGCATTTGAAGCATGCATGTCTAAAAGATGTCATAAAGTCAATTAAAGGACATTCTAATCCCTGATACGTGCTCTAGAGCATCTTTTAGTCTTCCGTTGCTATGCCAGTTGGTTTCCAGCTGTGTTAAAGAATTTACTACGACGAAGGAGAATAAAAATCCGTAAAAGAATCAGTATGCCGAGGCTGGAATTAGGCGGCGTGCAGCCGATGTGAGGCAAAAGGTGCAGGAGGCTCCGGAGGAAAGCTGTCGGTCACCGGGCAAGAAAGAAAGAGAAAGAGAGAGATGGAAGGAGGTTCGCAGCTGCTATGACAGCTGCACACTTCCCAACATTACTCTCCGGACGATGCGCTGTGCGCGTTCCGTTCCTATCCTCCGCATGTGCTCGATCCCTCCCATCGTCTTGCCAGGTGTTCCTCGTATCGCCTGGTATCGCCGACGCGCTTCGACAAGGCACCACCTTTGTATGTGCCCCGTCTGGCCACGGGACGTGTACGAAG
>NW_012130072.1:1783206-1796808 GCF_000143395.1 Atta cephalotes
AAAAAACACTATCTTTGTCGCTTGAAATATTAGGTATAAAATAATATTGGAGATTGTTGTTTTTATATTATTAATTGTTAGCTCGAATAATTTCGTTCGACACAAAGAGTCGAATTCGGTTATCGACATCTCTTGACGTTTAAAAATCCATTACAGACAGTAGTTTGTTTTACATCAAGTAATATATAACTCTTCTATACGTATAATATTGTAAAAACACATCATTTTTTGATAATGTCGTAAAACTTAAATGCTTCAGATAAATAATTAATGAGATATAAAAAGATTTTAACTCGTCCAAAAATTTCACTCACGAATATGTTTCATGATTGCTTTGTTTCATTCTTGTAGTCGGTCATCTGTCAAAAATATATCACGATATTATGAAAATTCACTTCTAGAGATTAACGTTTACAAAATACTGATAAATATCTATTATTTTATATATAAATTATTTTATTCACGCAATTATCAATTATTTTATTCTCAATTAAATGTTACTTATTATTAATTATTTTATTTATCTTTATATGAAAGGTTTCTTAAATTCGCAAACAGCAAAAGAAATAAAAAGCTGGAGAAACAAAAAATGTTAATATAGAGGACTATAATAGCGGTACCTAATATTAATTAATTATTATGCTCCCAAAATGATTCGAGCAACGATGGTGCAACGCTCGGCAAGTGAGACGCGTGTACGGTACGCCTAGATATTTATTCGACCGGCGACCTGGCTTATTCGGCTTCGTGGTCGGTAATTCACACGAACCCGATGATCCACGCGAGCGGATTGCTTTCTCGATTGTCAGGAGAAGATTTGGAATGGCCGGCCAAGAGGGCCGCGACTTCTTCCCTTCGCCGATTATCGGTGGGGGGAAGGTCGAAGAAGGCCGCAGCTGAGTTAGATCCGGTCCGCGCACAGTTGAAGGCAGTTGAATGCACGGTGTGCATACCGGGCGGCGATATAGGTCCGGCGATGTCGTTATTCTCTCCCCCCTCCCTCCTCCTCCTCCTCTTCACCCCACTTTATTCCCTCCCTTCCTTTTCTCCCCTTCCACGTTCGCGATCCGCTTGTTACTCCACAAATCTGCAGTTGGCAACACGTGTATCTCTCTCTCTCTCTCCTTTCTGATCATCGCCGATAGAACTCTTTGTCTCCAAAAGGGAAATATTCCGATATCGAAACGGAAATCAGACTCTTTTTTAAAGGCTCTTTTCGCACGGAGATCAGTTTCTTTATAGGTCGGTTTTTTATTGCTGCACTAAACTGCTTTATTAGAACTCTTTCTTTCTTGATTTTGCCAAATCAAATGTATACTTCATTTTGAAAAGTGTGTACTTCCAAAAGTATACACTAGTTCAGCCACAGATATATAAATTTTTTATATCGGGAAATCGCGTAGTTTCTCGCGATTCTTGTCGATAATCGGGAGAAAAGAGGAGGGATGATGTGTTTTGACAATTCAGGTTGTCATAGAAAATGAATTTTAAAATTCCCTGACTTTTTCAGATGAAAATGGAAAATTTTCCACGAATAATATAAAATGTAAAATTTTATTATATTTAGAAGATTTTTAGATCAAGGATTGTAAGAGAACTAGTCCATATTAAAAACAACGGAAAAAAAAGCTTGTAGTAACATAATAAAATTTTGGATGCAAATTCAAGTCAGCAAAAAATTAATTAGTTTTAGAAAAAAGAATACAGTTATGACGAAAAAGAGGGATCAAATAAAAATACTGAATAAAATATAAATTTTAATTATTTTATTAAAATCGTTTAAAGTGCACAAGTTTTGAACATATTTGATTATAATATAAACATGTGTCAGATATAATTTAAAAAATTATAATGATTATCTGGAATAGAAGTAGGTTCAGAGAATTGTGAGTAAATTTCGAAATTCCAGACTTTTATTACATTTTCCCCTGACTTTTTCCGATTTTCCAGATCTGTGGTAACCCTGCAATTATATTTTGTAACGAAATTAAAAAAAAAAAACCGATGTTTTAATTATCATGGAATGATCTAAGCAAACATTTTGAAAGCTATTCTCTGCAGGTTTGTACAGGATCGTACCTGTTCGCCGTCTAGAAGAAAAGAGAGAGAAGGAGAAAGAGAGAGCGCATTCCTGTTTTACATGCACATGTTCCTTCATTCACGACCTGACTCTCCCTCCTTTCCACTTCCCGACAGTGTTCTTCTCTCAGTTATCATGTTTCCCCCAGTTATCTTCTCTCAAAACAAAAGTCTATTCTTACAGGGGCGGATTAGTCTAAAGATCGGTTTTGTCAACATCTTGTAATCTTAATCAACTGCTCCTTTCATCTTCTTTTATTTCTGATTCAACAGATAAGATCTTAAACTAACTATATCCAATTTATCAACATTAATCTAACATCATATTATAAATCTATTGAATTACAATTTACGAAACAGGTCGCTCATTCTTTCTTGTACAGGACGCGCGCGCGCGATCACCTTCGTTATTGATTGAAGTCATTCATCGTTTCAAGTTCCCACACTCTTTTAGGAGAGATATCAGGAAGTTACAGAGGATAATGATTGCGGGTAGACCGAGAAACTGGGAAATTACATTCGCATGATCGCATCATGCACCATCCTTCACGGAGCCAGTCTCCCGGTCGCTCCAACGGCTCTTCTGGTTCGCGACCGATTCTTCCCCCTTCTCCTCCATCTCCTCCTTCGCCGCCTCTTCCTCTTCCTCCTCCACCGACGGTTTAACCACCACTACTACTACCGTCCTCGTCGTCCCCATCGACACCATGATGGGGTCCAGAGGAGTTGCAGAACTAGTCACAGCCTGCGTGTCAGTCCATCAGTAAACTCGGTCTTGTACGTTACTGAGCCGAGAGGAGTACTATCGTTTACTTAAGCGTTCACATTTGGCAAGTTTCTTGAGGTTTACTTGAAGTCAAGTCGGATTGTATCGTATACGAACAGATAACTTCCTGTCGAGTGTCACGACCGCGACACTCGAAACGGCCTGAGTCACGAGATTTCTCAGGAAACGATCGCGAATAAAAAGTGCGAATTACTCGGGACCGTGGGAACGCGATTTAAATATAGGAAACAGGGACAAGCCATGTCCCTCTTTCGCGAGTCGCGAAATTGAATGGTGAACCCGAGTCATCTCGGTTGCGCGAGTGACGTTAGTGCCTTTAACATTGAAGATGGTGCGCGGTCTGTCGCAGTGGACCAAGACCCTAAGCTTTCCGGCGAGGGTGTCACCTCAAAGACCCGCCAAGGAGTCCAAGGTTTTCCACGTAAGCCCCAGTGCTAGCCCCACGTCACCGCCCAGCCCAATCAACGACACCATGGACAAAGCGCCTATAATTACCGATGAGGTTTGATACATTTCTTTTTATTTTTTATTTTTTATTTTTTAATTTTTTTGCCTTATTTTTCCTTCTTTTTTAGCTTTTTATTAATCACTCGTAAAGTAACAGGACAATAACAATGCTTTCTTAATCCGAAATATCTAACATATTTCTAGACAACTGCTTGATTATAAAAAAAAAACGATATATTTATAATAATTTGTGTGAATATTGTTTGATAATCAATTTGTCTTCATTTCATTGAATTTTATTCTTTCTGTTATGTCATTTTTGTAATGTAATGTAAACTATAATGACTCCATGATAATGTAAACTATAATACGCAAGGAAAAAGAAAAAGAGAGATCCGTTAGAGATTAAATTGCGGTTAAATCAACGGAAACGTTGGTTTCCTATATATATCAACATCATTTCCGGCGAAGACATCGGGAATATAAGTTTACGGTGATCCCGTCGAGACCGTTGACTCCAAGATTGCGTTGCAAGAATCCCGCGCCAGGAGAACGGTTCTTCTTGACAGTCGCGTTTCGGTATTGTCGCCAGATGCTGCGCCAACGATGACGACGACGACGGGGATTTTTCTTCGTGCTTCTATATGATTCGTAGAATTTCGTGCATGAGCACCCGGTGCTATCTCACTGGAATAAAATATTAGCTGTAAGGCACGACCGGCGGGCAGCGGAAGCGTGGGAACCAAGCGTAACAGATGGCCTCGACTGCTTCCGAAGTCGTTCGACCTCTCCTCCCGTTGCTTCTTCTCGATCCGATGATCGAGACGGTGACGCGAAGTATTCGGTTAAAAGAAACACACCCGAGTGTGTTTCATAATTGACTTACTTACCGCAATTTCCGGATCCCGGATTCTGAAAAGAATATATATATTAAATTGGAGTTAACTGATGTTAGCAAATGCAGCACCTTAACAAAATGAAAAATTCTCAAAAACCTTCGAATTTGAGCTTTAACTTCGAACTTTTTGTTCGTGTAAAAAATTAATAAATAATTAAAAGTATTTGTTTCAAGGCACCAATTTTTTCTCTCATTTTTGTCAAAAAAAATTTCTCTGAAATCTTGGAGTTCGAACTTCATCTTGAAACTCTTGTTCGTGTAAAAAATTAATGAATAATTAAAAGTGTTACTTTCAAAACAACAACCTTTTCTCTCATTTTCGACGAAAGAATTCTCTGAGACTTCAGAGTTTGAACTTCATCTTTAAATTCTTGTTCATAAAAAATTAATGAATGATTAAAAATGTTAATTTCGAGGCAAATACCTTTTCTCTCATCTTCGTCTAAAAAAATTTCTCTGAGGTCTCAGAGTTTGAACTTCAAACTGTTGTTTGCGTTAAAAATTAACAATATTTTTCATAATTGATTTGTAATCATCTGAGCCGTTTCTTTATATTGTTAATTTTAATGATATTAATTTCAATGCCATAATCTTTTCTCTAATTTTATATTTTAAAAAATTGAAAAAAGATTATTTATCATCGATTCTTTAATTAAAGACTGAATCTAACATGCTAGTCAAATTCAAAGTTATATTTTCTACTATATAGATAAATATCAAATTTCAAATTATGTCTGCAGATCTTCATCGGAAAAAATCTTATTCGAAATTATTTCTAAGTTCTGAATACAATACACTGTTCTTTTTCTTCTATTATGTTGAAATGTATGAGCAGTAAGATACAATCGTTGTATAACGCAGATTAGCGAATTTAATAAGGCTTTAGAAAGTGGGAAGATATATTTTCGCGTTCTAGGGAGAAGTTTCTTAGACCCCCTGATATGCTTGATGGTGTATTAGTCTTCACTCTTCAGCTGCGAACGTGCATTTCAAATCTAAGAGAGAACGCGCACATCCGCAATTGTCGCAACCTTTTGTGGTTCCCTAGTGTCATCCTCCGCTGCTCAGGAATGCGAGAATGTGAGATAACGCCGAACGATGGTTACGTTTAGTCCAACGAGCAACATAATTACGGTGTGGTATATTAAAAGCTCTCGGCTATTCTTCGTTTCTCGTCCCCGCTCTTCCCACGACGACGACGACGACGACGACGATGACAATGACGACAGTGGCATTCTCCGGTTGGTCTACGCCGGAAGTGGCGCGGCTTCGCGTTCTCCTCCTCTTCCTCGCGCATTGTTCCTCGCCGTGCATTCCACGACGATGAACTCCATCGTTCGAGTGAACGAGAACGTTACGCTCCGTGGCAACTCGCTCTGCGAGGGGAAACCGTGAACCTCCATCCGTTTGCGAGCATTCTATATCGCACGCAAAACCCGCTAAGGCTAACGTAAACAATCACCAACTTTAGTGACGCAAATGGACACATCTCATCTTGCCTTCTCCATTTACACTTTTTCTGAAACAGTTCTGCATACAATTGTCTGTAGATTCCGCATGCACACGTGGAAGAAATATTGAAATAAAAAATTATTCTGATTTTTCTTCACGAATTGACCTACACTGAGAGGAAAGTTTTTGGTATTTGTGATTATAATTACATAATATCACAATTATGATGGCTATAATATTAGTATAAATAATAATTATATTTACACAGCTTTATATCATAAAATACATGTAGTTGGTATTGAAAGTAACTATAACTTACAATTAAATTATGATAATTGCATTTTTATATATGTGTATAATATATATACAATATAGTCATTTTGAGTGTCAACTATATATATTTTTTTATAGAACTATAAGTAAAATTATTATTACTAACATTATAACAGTAATAACTGTGATTATGATATAATTATAATCACAAATACTAAAAATTATTTTTCTCACAATTAGTGTAATTTATATAAATTGTATCGTTGAGCACGAGTCTATTTGAAAATCTTTCCTGTATATATTGAAGAACGGAATGTATAAAGAGATTTTATATAGCATATACTTTATGAGAAATTTTCTCAGAGGACATACGTTCTCTGAAACTCCCTTCAGGATGTCCCTGGGAGATTTGCGATGTATGGAATTGTATCTCTTTTAGAAAAAAAAAGAAGCCAAATAACAAAAATAAAGAATATATAAAGAATAGGATAATATAAAATTATGTGAGATATAGGAATTTGAAACATTTCTGAGAAGTATAAAAATTCAGAAAGTGTCATGAATTATGTAATTGTTTACATCACCTGTTTACATCACATTAAGCTCTTTTTATATCAATATTTAACTCTATCTATGAATAATGTATACATTTTAAAGCTAAATAAGATCGAAAACATTAATTTATTAACAATTAATAATTTGTGAACTAACGGTTTCTCGAGCAACAATAAAATTCCTATGCGTGTTCAGAACAGGAAGGAATTGAAAGAACGGTTTTGCGTCATAATTAGTGTGCTTTGAATAGTTAAATCGACTCATTTTTTTATCACCTCGATATGATTTAAGATTCGACTGTTTTTGGAAGCGAGGAGGCGGAGATCAAACGCATGTCGCGTCGTATGTTAATTTTTGACCATTCACCAAGGTCGTTGGATGCGAAAAGAGGTAGACGGTTATTCGAATGGAGTGCGAGTTCGCAACAGTCGATTCGTGGGAATATCTTGATGTCGTCAAGGAGAATGTAAGGTATAATTTTTATACCATTTACATCATCGAATCCATTTTGCAGTGGAGTCACATCAAAACAGACGATAAGCAGAATACCTGAGAATGTTGTCATCAAACAGCAATCGGATTAATTTTTTAAAAATAGAATAATATGAAATAATAAATGTTATTATGCAACCTAAATCAGGAATATTACATCAAGATGCGCTTGTTATTCTATAGATTCTATATATGGATCTCGATCTAAAATGCGTCTGGTTCGTTGAGGTCAGGCAAGAGACAAATCATGCTGCGTAAATTACGCTTACTATTGATCGTTTATGATGGCAATGACAGTGAATATTTAACATCGAACATATTTCGACGCTGCAAGGCATGAAGAATAAGTAGAACATGCGAAGATCGATTGTCCGTTACTTTACCGTAACGTCATGCTTACCTGCGGTGCCCAGTATTCTAATATCGGAAACCTAGTACGATGCAAAAAGAGCTCCGAGGAGGGAACAATAGATGAGTTAATAGAGCAGAAACTTTAGAGTTATATTTATTATTATTATTATTATTATTGTTATTATTATTATTATTGTATTAATAACTTTATCTCCTTTTTTAATATGAAATCTTGTCGGTTTCTTTATTTATTAATGTAATTTCATATAATGATATGAAAATCTTTATATGATATATTCGAATGCTATGATTTATTCTTCGCTTTGTATCGATTTACTTCGTACGTGACAAGTATCTCAGGTTCTTTGATTTTTTTTCATGTATGTATATCATGTTTCCGATTCTTCTTTTTTTTAAAGGGTTCCAAATACAATACAATTTTGAAGCGTTCGATATAAAGCATTCGAAAGCGATCTTGAAAGGGAGAAGGTAGGTTTGTCCCTTTCATTTCTTTTCTGTTTATATCTCACCGCTAGGCTGGTTGCGTTAGGTTCCTCGACCTTGCCGGTCATACAGGTTTCAACTTCCAAGCACCTTCGAGCGTGTTCGCACACGCATTTATATACACCGGATTTGTATACGAATGGTTGATCGGATCTTACGATTCCTTTTCCTGAACTGATGTGCTGTCCAAGAAAATAATTTTGACAAATAAGTCCAATAGAAAGATAGAAAAAAAAAGCAGAGAGAAAGAGAGAGAGAGAGAGAGAAATATAACTAAAATTTTTAGTAATGTACGTATATCAATGTTTTGTTAATTATTTTTCACAATTGTCTATCACTTTGACATAATCAAAATATTTTTTATCTTTTGGCAATTTTCTATCTTTTTAAAACTAAAAAATAAATAATTAACGAACAATTATATTGAATTATACTTATTGTATTATACTTATTGTATAACATATTATAAATTTCCAAATTTTTACGTATTCTGGCTAAACAAATGTTACAATCCATACATACAGCATACTTTATCTCAGAGATAATTCTGCGAATGTTCTTGGTACTTTAGGATATTCTCAGAATGTTCTTCAGAAATGTCTCTTGGACATTTGTGGTATATGGGAATCTTATGATAATAAAAATAAAATATATTTTACATTGGTCTATTTGCGAAAATAAGTTTGAAAACACTTTAGATTATGTACATCAATGATGCAATCGCTTGAACAACACAACAATGGGTTTAAAGTATTCCTGGCTTGTATCTCCCACATGGTTCTCTGCATGAGACATTATCTCCCATGGCGCTACATTCTGTATTATCACTTTGATATTTCGAAAAATAGCCCAGCCGGTGATATCCTGAAAAATAATTTTCCGATTATCACAGATCAAATAAACTGCAATTTAAACAAATTGCACGAACAATTCAAAATAAAGAGTCCTTCCAGTTTGCAATTCAAGTGAAATCATTTTTAAATCATTAATAAATAATTCTCGTTAATTTGTGGCAAAGATTTATTGAAATTTATTTATAAACAATATTATGCATTATGTTCTTTTATTGAATGGAAAAACTTCAAGTAATTAAATTAAAAGTTAATTAAAATTACACTTTAACTTTCTTATAAGTTTTATAAGTTTTATAAGTTTTAACATATTTTAAGAATAAAAAATAAAATATTATTTCAAGTATTTTGAGGAAAAAGGATCCTAAGGTAACGGAACTTTGCTAAAAAGATTCTCTGAAAAGTATGAATTCTATTAATAAAAATCCAGATGTTTAAATTTCGAGTTACGGTATATGGCGCACCAACTGTTTTACGTTTTATGTTTCAGCAAACAGCAAACAGACGAAGGTAAATAACATCTTTGTCTCGGTCTTTTTCAGAACTTCCAAGACACGGAGGCAGAAAAGGCAATAATGGGCTCCATCGTATACTGCATACATCACAAGGACGGTTGCAAATGGTCGGACGAGCTGAGGAAGTTGAAGGTAAAGTCATCGTAAAAGAATGCTCGGTATTACAGAATGAGAATTGTGTCTCGATGGACCAACTAAATTTAGATGTTGTTCTTATCGCAGGCGCACCTGAATACGTGTAAACACGATGCGATTCCTTGCGGCAATAAATGCGGAGCGATGATACCTCGCGTACTCATGGAGGATCATCTGAAGTATACCTGCGCTCAGCGTAGAGCTCGTTGCGACTTTTGTGCCAAAGAATTTACCGGACACACTTTAGAGGTATATATTTATTCAAAATAATAATTATATAATGAAATTATGTCATTATATCATTATTTTAAATATTTAATTGAATATTATTGCTTTGCTAGTTTTACCTCTTTTACTTGATATTTCATTCGCTTAAGCACGCACAAGTCTTATTTTAGTTGTTTGTTTCTGTAATTTCAAATATTTGTAACTTCGATAAATTTAATTAATTTTATTAAATATAAACCGGATTCTTTTTTTTAAATTTGTTACTTCCATTAGACATTTTTTTAAGAATTATTGGTTCCAGAAGATAATTGTAAAAACATAATGTTTGCAGAAACACACGGGGACATGCGGTTACGAGCCTCTTTATTGCGAAAACAAGTGTGGTATGAAGGTGCAAAGGCGACACCTCGGCCAACACAAGCTGGGAGAGTGTGCCAAAAGACTAGTCGCCTGTCGTTACTGTAACAAAGAATTCGTTTTCGATACGCTCGGCGCTCATCACGCGAAATGCGGTCGATTCCCAGTAGCATGTCCTCATCGTTGCGAAACCGCGGTGCTACCCCGAGAGGATCTCGAGGTTCACCTGAAGGATCATTGCACCACGCATCTGCTTTCTTGCACGTTCAAGGACGCTGGTTGCCGCTTCAAGGTATTATTTTTTCGCATGTCATAGCTTATGTCTGCTTATAATAAAAAGGTAAATAAATTTAAAAATTGAAACAGGTTTATTTCTACGAAATACAATACTCGAGGTTTAGAATGAGAAATTGATACGAAGAGATTCGAGTCTCTTTTTAGTCTTTTATATATATCACATAAATATCTTAACATCACTCTGAAATATAATTGAATATTTAATAAGAAATAAAAGATTTACTTCACATACTTTAATTTTTTTCTGTATATGACTTTAAATTTTCTTCGGAAAAATTTGCGCTTTTCTCTTTTCCGAGATTGAGAAATAAAGAATGAATAATAAAAAAACAAATTAATTGATCGATTGATTCGATGAAGTAAATACAAATTTTCCTAACTTTGAGAATTTAAAATCAAAAGTAAAATTTAACAGGATAAATGAGAGTACAGCGCAATTATCAGTACGAAAAAAATAAAATAATAATTTTATTCTTTTATTCTCAAATTTACGATGGCATCCAAATAAATTGTACTTTTTGATTTACTTTGAAGGCCTTCTCAGTTTTGAATTACAAAATTAGTTAAATCTACAATTTGTTGATGCTCAATTTGACATGTAGAGGATGTACACACTAATTTCGTAATTCAATGCTGAAAACTCCAAAGTGAATCGAAACGTACAATTTATTTGAATGACATTGTAAATTTTAGAATAAAAGAGTAAAAATATTACTTTATTATTTTGCGTACAAATAACTGCGCTGTACTCTCATTCGCCCTGTTGGATTCTACCTTTAATTTTAATATAGACAGTAACGACTGTCTATATTTGTTATAATTGAAGTGATTTGAGAATTTAAAATATTTATAATTTGTTAATTTGCTTAAACGATACTTATTCTTTCATTTAATATTTTAATTCTAGTCCAAAAGATGTTACATCATGATTTTTCTGTAACAGGGAAATAGATTCTCGTTAGACAAACATCTGGAGGAATCCGCAAAGATGCATCTAAGTCTCATGTGCAGTTTGGTGACGAAACAACAACATCAAATTACTAGCTTGAAATCAGCGATTAGCAAGCTATCGTTAAATTACACGGGCACGCTTATATGGAAAATTACGGATTATGCCGCCAAGATGTCGGAAGCAAAAGCGAAGGAAGGGATGGAGCTTGTCAGTCCACCTTTTTATACTAGTCAATACGGATACAAATTACAGGTACGTTACATATGTAAATATATCAATAATCAATTTTTGACTCGATTTTCGTTTGGTGTCTACTCTCTTGTTGCTGCATCTTAAAAGCGTAATAAAAATTGTACGATACTCTGCTTCAAGATGACTCTACACGGTCAGTAATACTGAACAGTAATACTGATAGTATACATTAATATTTTTAGTATTTTTACAACACAATCAATATTATTGATAATATATTTCATTTTAGTTTTACGTACATTATTTATTGTGACATAATGTGACATGAATTCTAATAAAACGATACTGATGCACGAAAATAAAAATCCAGTTCTCCATCAGTATTCTACATCAATTCATTAATCACACACACATGATCAGTAATATTGCCAGTATTTGTTAATACTGACAGTATTATTTACATATATAATATATAAAAGTAAATTATATATTTCATCAAATTTATATCATTGCAATTAATGAGACAAAGCTTTAAATGAAGTATTAAAAGAGATCTATTATAAAAATTATTACAAGATTTATATAATAAAAATGTAGTCACTCAATCTCATATATTATATTTTTCAGAGTAATTAAAAGCATAAATAAATAAGTATACAGAATAGAATTTCGTTTCCTTAAGACTGAATTGCGGATTTTCTGTGTCGGGCATTTTAAAAATATATTTATGTTGTCTGGTTAGTTGGCATTAAAAGATTAAATGTTAAATTAATTCGCTAAAAAGATTTTTCGATTTTATAGGCTTCCATCTTTTTAAACGGAAACGGGACCGGAGAGGGCAGTCATATATCGATATACATAAAAATCCTACCTGGCGAGTATGATGCGCTTCTGCGATGGCCATTCTCGCACAGCGTATCGTTCACAATGTTCGATCAGACAGTCATCGCGGAAAAGGCTTGCAACATCGTAGAAAGCTTCATACCAGACCCGACATGGAAGAACTTTCAACGGCCGAGTCGTGAACCAGACTCTCTTGGTTTCGGTTTCCCAAGATTTGTTTCTCATGAAATGGTAAAGAAACGACACTTCGTCAAAGACGATACCATGTTTATTCGAGTTAAAGTGGATCCTAGTAAAATCGTAGCGGTCTAAGGGAATGCATTAACGATTTTGAAGAAACGTTAATGTTTCTGCAAATAGACATTATGTGATATTTCTGAGTACTCGCTTGACGGGACATATGGTACTTATTAACGTCGTTTTAAATAATGCACAATAGTTTATTTTAAATCGACTAAAAATGCAAATTATATTGCCGCCTGTCTGCGTCATAATAGGTTTCATTTATTCACTCGTGTTATACTTGCCGATAATTGTAATAATTAATTTATTAACACTGCCAAATGCGCAATACGCCGGAATGCATTAATTTTTTTCAAATTCCTAATTTTATATATATATATATATTTTAATGAAAAATGTTATTATTATCTAATCTTTTTTTTGTGGTTGATTATAATCGAAGCATGCAAAAACTTAATATTAATTAATACTTATTATGCGATATTTTGCGAATATTTTCGCTGTCTTTCTAATAATTTTTTACACAAAATTTGTATATTTTTGAAAAAAATCTAACAAATGAGAGTAGAATGCCTCGACTTTTCTAAAGAATGGCCTTACGATCGCGCGATTATTTTTAAGGAGAAAAAAATCAAAGATTGTTAAGGGACTGTGTGTATTATAAGCTTAGCAAATGTAAATATAAATGCCATAGGATAATGGACAATGAATAAGACAATCGAGCAATCACCGATGTAAATATGCACTTATTATATATAGTGAGAAAATGTGATCGAGATATGCTAGTGAATGTATGTAACAGTATGAAAATAAGCTAGCTAATAAAAGCATTATATAATATTCAAATATATCGTGTATTTTATTCCCTGTATCTATATTATATTATATTATACATAATCTAATACAATTGAGATATTGGTGACACATATCAAGAAATATATATAATATATATAATTGAGTACAAAAAATAAATTATTAAATATAAAAATTTTTTGATGTATACAATTAAACATAAAAATTATAAAAATATTCTCTTCCTCTCTCTCTCTCTCTCTCTCTNTNTNTATNTATNTNTATATATATATNTATNTNTATACTATATATACTACTATATNTNTATNTNTATATATATATATATNTATNTNTNTATA
>NW_012130072.1:1796828-1826262 GCF_000143395.1 Atta cephalotes
TAATTATATACTATACGTTATATATATATATATAGTTTTAGTATATATATAATATAAAATAATAATAATAATTAATTATTATATATAATAATAATAATAATAATATCTCTCTCTCTCTCTCTCTCTCTCTCTCTCTCTCTCTCTCTCTCTCTCTATTTATTGTCACAACAGCATTAATATAAATAATTAGATATTTTTCTTACATACTTAAACTTCCACTTCCACTACTCTGCTGAGAATTTGCTTCATCTGAATTTGCCTATAAAGAAGCCATGCAAACAAGCTTATACTAACTATAAAATAACTATTGCAAAATGAATATATATAAAAATTATAATAATAAGGATAGATGATAATAATAAAATTAACAAAATTCTTGCATGTAAGGAAAATAGATATATCAATTTAAAAGTTTACAGCCATATACTTACAGATTGTATCCGCAACATTTGATCTAATGCATGTGGAAGCAGTGGACGTATACCATTAATTTCCATTGCAGTGAGATGATCCAGTCTTGCATGCACCCCTTCGCTCTTCACAAAAGCATCTACGGATGTTCGTAATTTAGACATTCTTATATCCCATATGTCCTAAAATACAAATAATTACATATATATAAATTCTACCTTTGTAAAAATATCTCTTGTATAAGAGTTAATTGATCCTCACTCACCTTTACGGCAATTCTTATTCCATCTGCATCAGGAATATCATCATTCGCCACATTCAGCAGAATTTGACTCTCGTCCATATAATGACTGCTTGGCATTTCTGTAAACAACCTGGTACATTGGAATTTTCATAAATAGGCGTTTCTATATGGAATAAGTCAAATTACTATTATAAAATTTAATTGAATAGTTGCGTTCAGCTGTTTAAAGTTTTCTTTGTACTAATAGGATTATATTTTTAGGTCTAGAGAAATTGTACTATTTTAAAGCAGAAAATTTCCAACAATTGCAAAACATTTTAGTTTAAGTTTCATTCAACAGGATTACTATTGGGAAAAAAATGTACTAAATTTTAATAAATAATTGTTTGAATAACACTAATATAACATTTATTTATGGAAAATACATATTTACTAAACAAAAAATAATAATACTCAAATCAAATGATTAATGATTCTTGTATCAAAATAAATATATGTTTACACTTAGTAAATATATAATTGGCACTATTCAAATATTAAAATTTAGTACATTTTTCTCTCAGTAACAGTTGTGTAACAGTTGCAAATAAACATTCTGTTGAATGGAGTTTATATTAAAATGCTCAAAATCAAAGATTGACAGAAAACAAGATGTCATAGCAGCTGACAAGTATGACAATGAGAAGAAACTCTGGCAAGGGCTTACTTGGACATCTTCTCCATCTCTTTCCTTTCGTTCAGATCCTCGATGTCCATCCATTCTTGACTGACGATACGGCATTTCTGCTTCTGTTTCAGGCACACGGCGAGCCAGATCGGCACTCTGACGGGTAAACCGGCGCGAAACGGACCCACTGAACCCGAGATCAGATAAATTATGTCGGAATTGAAATTCGGTACAATACTGACCAGCTGTTTCTCACCGAGGAATTCAACCTCGCTCGGATTCATGTTTCGTTTCAAGCATCAAATCGATCGTTTCTCGATATCCGCGTGTCTAGAGCTAGATCTCGGCGTTTCTCGATGCATTCCGAGCAATATTCGATTTGTCATCCGCTTGATCACTGATTCCAACGTGCTCCTCGACACTGCTCCGGCTGACTCCGGCAATCCGGCTGCCGACACAGTAAATCGAAAAAGGCGGGAACGCGCGTTGTTGTGGTCGCCGCCATATTTTCCCGCCACTTGTTGCGTTTCGAACTATCAACCGCACCAGTAGATTACGCATATTTATTTCTTATCACTTTTTCGCGATAAGATTTTATCATTTATGATGATAGGATAGAGAGGCTTTTTCGTTCATTTATTGCAATAATATTTATGTTTTTGAATTAAAATAAAAATCAGAGTGTAATCGAATGTAAGGAAAAACAAAGATGTGAACGAATCTTCTGGGAAATGTAAATTGAAAAAAAAATAAATAGAAAAAGAACAGATGATGTCCATTTCTAATATAGATACTAATATAGAATGCTCTAATATAGATTAACTTATTTACTCTCGATTTAACTTACTTCATATTTATTCTAATTTTAAGAATTATATCGATTACAGATCACTCTGATGTTGAGTCAGAGAACTCTGATGTTGATTGGGCACAATTAATCGAATATTTTGATAAGATGCTGCAAGGACGCAATAATACAATATCATGTATGTGTCAAGATGACTGGAAAAGAATTGACGAAAGTATAGCAAGATTAAAAAGATTTTCCTAATACAATATAATATTTTTAAGAATTTTGTAGATTTTAGATTTGTGAAGATTTCTGAAGATTAATATCTTAAATTTAACAAATATCTACATCCTAGGTATAGTAAGCCAATATTATTTGTCGTCATTTGGTGTCAAAAGGATATTAATGATATCATTTTTATGACGACAAACAACATTAGCTTGCTACTAGAATGCTTTCTTTAGATTTTATAAATCTTTTTTTTGGAGATTATAAAATGAAAAATCTTAAAAATAGAATCTTTTAGAATCATATTTGTAAAAAGTTGTAAAAGAAAACATATATAGACCAAAATTTTTTAAAATTCTCTCAATTCATATTTTAAAAAATTGTTTAAATCTTTGAAAAAGTTAGAGAATTATAAAAATTCTGAAAAATTATATGAAAAGCTTTAAAAAAATTTTTTGCCAACTAGAAGAACTTGGGTAACAATAAAGCATCAAATGCACATATGGATTACACGCACGAAGCTTTAATAACATCGATTTCGTTCGTCGTAATGTCGCATTACACAATTTAAAATGCTTATCGAATTGCTAAAAATTCATATGAGTAACATACATACACATATCTTTTTCAATCAATTTTATTTTCTTATTCAATAAAGTAATCGTCACAATATTTCCAAGATTTCAAAATCTTGAGTTCTCATAAAAATTGTCTAAATTTGAAACTAGGATTCTTATATAATCCCAAATTTTAAATAAAAAATAACACAGATAATTTTTTGAGATTTATTATAGTCAACGCAAAAATAAATAACTACGAAGATCGAGAAAGAGAGAGAGAGAGAGAGAGAGAATGAGTATTAAAATAATTAAATTTATCGATCCATTCGCATAATATCCATCGCATAATATTTGTTAATTTAACATTTCTCGTAGTTTTAACAATAAACTTATTTGCATTTTGATAAAAAAGATGTACATTTGATAGGACATATTTGACGAAAATTTCTTAAAAATTGTTAAAAATTTTTTTACTGAAATATTTTCTGTTAAAATTTACATCAATGTTTTGTTAAACCAAAATTCAATTAAAATTAGCTAATGATTAAAGTCTCGTTATCTATGAATTATCATCTTTAGAGAGCAGTTCACCAAATTTTATTAATTTTAATAACGGGTACGGCTGATAATTATTTAATAGTATCGCGATCGATACTCTTGTCCATTAAAATATCATTTTAATGACTTTAGAAAATTATATTGATATACATGTGGGTGTCGTATGGGCATATAATTTAGTAAATATCGCGCATAAGAGTAAATGAGAGGAATGGCGCATGTTGATCTAGTTATGCCAATTACGATATGTAGAATATTGCACAAGCATCGTGCAAACGTTCTACGGGAATACGAGTGGATACATAATCACAATGCATTGTTCTATTGTACAACATTAAGTATATTTTCCCCTCTGCGTATATTTATCACCCTTGACAATCCTGCATGAATCTCACAACGGCATTTTATCCTCACCAACCATTCGAAAACAACATGTTTTTCTTAAATATCCTGGAAGTTTCTCTTATCTATCTACTGTTCTACTTAGATTTTATTTACAATATATAATAAAAAAATGGAAGTCGTTGACGCATCACGCTTCGTTTGTTGCTTTGTCTTTTTGTTTGAAGCTTTAAATAGAGAATTACTGTCGCTCCATTTTAATGTTCAATTCATTAAAATTTACACTAAAACACGTGTGATATCATCTACATGGCACACTCGATAAGTAATTAATTAAAATAAATCGATACATCAAGAAATTTTGAAGAAAAAAAGTTCAAATGTCCCTTAGTTTCGTTTAAAGAATGTTTCAATTCTTTTCTTTCAATTCCTCTACTAACCACCCGCTACGTCGATTCTGTCCCGAGATTCTTCCACAACCAGGAGATGATCAGGAGAGGCATGATTCACCACGTCGGCCTCGATAACGAAGATCGATGCAGGCGGCGTTTCCTCGATACGATCTTCTTCTGCGGGCAGAAGAGGTGCCAGTGATTTGTATGTTTGCAGTTCCATCGAGGAGGAAATTCCATGATCAGTCGCATTGTCGGCGCGGTCGACGATGTCGCCGTCGCTGGCTAATTCCTTCTCAATCATCCGTTTGTTCATCGGCGCGGAGTTGCTCATTAGAATCGCACTTCCGACTGTAATGCTGATGTCCGTAATGTTTTGGTGCATTTCTTTCTGTCGGATTAACGAGACACGCCTTTCGGAGTACGTACTGTCCATTCTTCTGTTGTTATCAATAACCTGTGACAGCCAATTAAATGAAGATAGATAATAATAATAATAATAAGACGAAAATATAAATCGAATCAAATGAAGTAACATCAAGTAGGTCAAATGTCACCGTACCTGGCGTAGCAAGCTCGGCCTCTGACTCCTCGGTTGATCAAAGCCGCTGAATCGCCTTTGAAGTTGCCTCTGTGAACCGACGAGAGAACCTCGATCGTGGATCACACTGATCACACTGGACTTGACATCGCTATGCGGAAAAAGCAGTCTCCAGACGAAGTTCTTAAGGGCGATGCGAAAGTCCTTGAGGTGGTAGGCGTAAAGGAGCGGATTGCCGACCGAATTGATGTGCGAAAGGATGATGCAGAACTTCATAAAGAAGTCATCCACCTCGCAGTGCGGGCAGAAAGCCATCACGCAGTTTATCGTATATAGCGGAAACCAGCAAACGATGAAGAAGACGACGATACGGGAAAGATTCTGCGTGGCCTTAACTTCCCTTTTACGCGCAGCGCCTAGACAACGTAGCATTGTTCCCGTCGTCTGATGATGATTACCGCTCAAACGGCCGCCGAGACGAAGGACGCCGAGACGGCGAACGGTACTACCATCCCCTGGATCACTGGGATCCATCGTAACGATTTGCTGTAGCTATAACCGTCGTATCCGTTACTCTCTTTGATTATTTTCAGCTACTTTTTGTAAGCGATGCCCCCACAAAAATTTAATTTAATCTAGCCAATTTGATACTACCCTGGCAAAAATAAAAATCAGAGTGTAAATTGAATGTAAGGGAAGAGTAACAGAAGCGTAAACGAAATTTCTAAGAGACGAAAATTGAAGCAAACGTAAAAGAAGCGTTTATATGCTTCTTTTACAATTCGTTATTTCCATTTTCACCCTCTAGAAACTTCGTTTACTCTCCTATTATTCTTCCCTTATTTCTGATTTACACTCCGATTTTTATTTTTGTCAAAGTAAATGATAATAATTGCTAAATAAACTGATTAATATTTTAAATATTTTAAACAAGAGCTTTTAACTCAAAATACACAATTAATGAATATCTTTTAGTATTAGTTCTCTGGAATGTTAAAGAAATGATTTTTTGACTGTGAATTCTGGCAAATAAATTTAGATTTGTGAAAAATAAATAAAATACAATCCAACTTTTGTGATATTAAAAAAATCATTATTAACATTTTCATACACTATTAACTTCGTAATGACAAATTATATTCAATTTAAATTATTTTTAATAAAGTATTGCTTATATTTAATATGTTCTTAATTTGATTGAAACTATGAAGTTAAAAATAAATTGAAGTTAAAAATAAACAATAAATTCAAGGCTAATTCGAGACAAGATCGATAAAAGTGCCAGAGATTAAATTCCATTCCAAAAATTAATTTCCATAATGTTTAATCTTCTTCATTAAACATTTTGGCTTTCTTTGTAGCCATCATCAGTAATGATACATCTCTTAAATCATAATCATTGATTCTCCCGTCAAAAGTGAGTCCTACTCACTTTTGAGTAAACGAGAATGGATTGAATTGAAATGAATTGAAATGGACTCAGATTTTCAGAAATATTGATTCATGAATGTTAAAATGAATGTTTTTCAATCCTGAATGCATTTTTATTTATTTATAAGAATTGGAGCACATCTCTATGCCTTTCAATCTAAAAATAATATTAGCTTTTTTTGTGCATACACACACACACATTGTGAATACTATTCAATTCAAAATTTTGAAATAAGAAATGCAGTTTTTAAATCCAATTGCATCCAATTAAATTCAAAAAAAAGTATTCGCTATTTAAAATACGCATTCGGATAGAAAAAAATTTCAATCCATTCTCGTTTGCTAGTTTTCACCGAGAGTTTAATCCGGATCAGAATGTAAGAACCAACCAACTACAGTCGAGTATTCCCCTGTTACAGTCGAACGACAGGGGAATACTCGACTGTAATTGGTTGGTTCTTACATTCTGATTCGGATTAAACCCTCGGTGAAAACTAGGCCAATATCAAGTTCCCAACTGCAGGAATTTGATTTGCAATATTACAAATAACTAGTCAATATTAATGGAGTTAAATAAATTTAGCTCAAAATCAACAATCACATGTTTTGTATTAAAATAATATATTTTAACACATTTGGAAGTCAAACATAACAAAATGTTATTTAACTTAAAGAATTTATATAAATTTGATTCTTTTATTATTTAATATTGTATATAAGAATTTTTTCAAATTTTTATACAATGATCCAAAACAATATAAAAACCTGCACTGAAGTTTGAAGATTACAGATTGAGGACGAAGGGTAAAAATTTCACATTGCCGATGGAGGATTAAATTTTTGTAAGGGCGTCGCGCCATCAGGATCTCTCTTTCATGCGACTGACCTGTTTCACGATTACTCGATATATATGAGCGTAGAAAGCCGCAATCAGCAGTGCGGGGAAGATGATTGTGGCGAAGTACAGGAACACAAGATAGTCGTAGTCCATGACTTTCGTGAAAATGCACCTATGATCGTTCATCTCACCGGCATTCCATCCGAAGAGCGGTAAGAAGCCTACCAGAGTGCCCGCTACCCAGCATGCGCATATTATACCTATAAACCAATCATCTTTTCCATTACTATCGTTCCCTTCGGTTTCCATTGATCGCTTCACTGTCAATGGATCGACGCGCCATGTCATCGTCACGTCGCGTCGTCGCGATAATTAGATGCGTACGCTCAAATGATTCCGATAATAACTTATTCGCGCGCATCTGTTCATTACGCATTGGTCATTCATCGCGATTAACATCGATTTCTTACGCTCTCCTCGGTTTCTACATTGATGAGGTAATTTTTGTATATATATCTGCGGATACGGATATATATGTATAGTTTCTTATCGATTCGCTTGGTGCATTCCTGGAAAGAGGCACTCCGTTGGGAAATGCGTTATCAGGCAATATAGAAACTGACATTTCAGAATACTTTGAAGACTATGTATTAGCCTAATCAGTTTTGTATTTATCTTGAACGATTGAAAAATTCAAAAGAAAAAAATAAACACTATATGCTGATAGATTTTGTATTTATCACTGGATTGCTTGATTCAAAAGATTTTTTATCGCTGAATTAAAGTGAAAAATAATAAAAATATTTCTGTTCATTCTTAATTCTTTAAAATTTGTTTGGACAGTTTCTGAAAAATTTTATAATACTTTTAGGATATATCAATTAAATTTTTATAGACATTTACATAATTTATCACTTTTATTATCGCGTGCTCATAAAAAGATTTAATTTGAGAATTAAAGTCTTGCCTTTAAAAGAAGTTCTATTTTATTAAAAACTCCATACTGATCTTAGAATTAACGTTGTATTATCACTTATGTATAGAGAATAAATATTTACAAAATAATAAAGGATATATCTAAATATAACTTTTTCGAAGAAATATTCAATGTTTAAAATATTATCACTGTTTACAAAACAATGTCTAAATATTGCTCTCTTACTTCAAAATCAAAATGACAATCATCAAAATCACAACGCAAAAAGGAATTTTTTTTAATTTTCTTAAATCGAAATAAAAATTACAAAAATGACATTTGATCATATTCAGAATATATATATTTTTTATTATTTGATTAGGCAATAATTTTGTGTCAAGTTGAAAAAGTTTTTTCGAGAAATTTAATTTTCTAAGTGTCACTTTTGAAGTAAGAAAATTCGCCGAGGTATCTCTTTTGATTTTTCAAATCAGGATCTGTAAGAATTTAGAATCACCCACTTCTAGTCTTGAAACAAAATTATGACTGGTTGATTTTTTCTTTTCAAATCGTTTTGAAACATGTCTTCTCTCAAACTGTAAATCAAATTTGCCTCAGTTCAAGAATTTCTCGTGCACAAAATCGGGACTGGGGGGAAAGGAGGGGGGCGGGGGAGGGGACACGTGGAGAGTTTACGATTACTTTAAGAAGTACGATGCAATTTCACAATTGTTTTGCATATTCGCGCTAATTGGCGTATGCATTCACACTTAATAAACGCAACACGACATCATGCGACGCGACTTAAGACAGAAACACGGTACAACAATCGCGAATTACGCGAACAATGCTATCGTAATTATCAGCTCGTATATCTATGTCCTCACGTTCATACGGGCACGTGCCGGAAATTGGGACTAGAATATTGCGCACGACTACCGGACTCTTTTGTTGTTCCTTTCGTTAACGACATCAACGTAGTTAATAACACACCTAAAGACCTCTGAGTTTTCTTTGACCGGCCCTTGACTAAACAAGTCCGTAATTGAGCAACTAAGTGCCACATGTGTATCTAACTCGTAATTTATATTACTTGAATAGCCCAAAGAGTCATACTTGCCAAGTACACGCTTTTATTGCATCAATAAGATACTAGAAATTATATACATCTATGTAACATTTGCAAATCTAGGTAATATCGAATTGAATGCACTCAATATTAAAGCCGTCGTATATAAATTGTTGTTTAAAAATGTGTGTTTAATATAAAAATAAAAGTGAATTAAACCATTTAATCTTCAATACACTTTATTGTACTGTTAGGAAAAATGTATATTTTATAATTCAAAATATTGACATTTCACTTTTACATTCAAATAAAATCAATATACTGAAAAATTTTAAATTGAAATGTGAATTTTAAATTAAAAAGTGAAATAAAAATATTAAATTGTAAATAAATATTTATTTAAATAATTCTAAGTAAACATTTATTAAACATAAGCATATATTTATTTGATACAAAGATCATGAATTTGACTTAACTTATTATTTTTTTTATCAAGTGAATATTTATTTACTGTAATGTTTAGGTAGAGTTTTCTTTTTAAAGAAAAAAAAAATTATAAATCAGTAAATTTTTTTTTCAATGTACACAATGACTGTAATATGCATCAGTGCGCACAAGTGCATCCGAATTCGTTGGACGCATTAATGCGCATTGTATATGTACATTGAAAAAAAATTATGTTTCAATAATTGTGTGTGTGTGTGTGTGTGTGTGTGTGTGTGTGTGTAAAACTTAATTTTCCATAAAAATAATACTATATTACACGTTTAAATGTGTAATACGTACAGCTTTTCATGCAGTTTGTTATTACAGTATGTTATTTTTGTACGGAAAACTATAAATATACACATTTGCGGATTTGAATGTAGAACTGATTGTATCAACGTTTGAAACTAATAATCTCGATTAGATAAATTTTTTCTCTTTATTCATATATATATGTACTTTAGACGCAACTACATTCTATACAATATAAATATCGCCAGAACTGTGATTATTCAATTCAAATTATTGGCAATTACGCTCGAATACGGTTTGTTTAGCAAAAAAAGCAGCAAAAAAAATGGTAAGAAATGAATTCGCCTAACTGTGTAATCGTTACGATGCGATCGAATTTCCGTCATTTCTCATGGGAGTGAGATCAATTTGGATCAATCATTATTAATCTCGTGACACGAGCGCTCGATATCACATATCAAATTAACGATGTCAGCTAAGAGCGCGACAAGCAACGATGATGACATTAATTGGTGCGAAGGATGATGCCTCACCTATGGCAGTTTTAGTGCGTACAGTGCGCGAGTATCCCATGGGATACAGTATCGCCCAGTAACGATCGACGGACACCGCCACCAGGCAGAAAATGCTGATGGTGCAGAGGACCACAAGGACCGATACGGTGAAGAGGCAGGCGTGGAGATTCTTCGGCAGGCCGATGCTCGCGAGGATCGCGAATGGGATGGCGAACAGTCCAACCAGCAGATCAGCCGTAGCCAGCGAAACGATGTAGTAGTTGGTGCGTCTTCGTAACTTCCGCTCCTTACTGAAGACGATGATTACTAGGCCATTGCCGAAGACAGCGCAAATCGCGACTAGGATCTCGCAGACGGTATACGGCAAGTTCAGTTCCGCACCCATGGACGACGCGTTCGTCGGCCCGATATGGTCGTTCAAGTAATCGAATGATAGATCGGTCGCATTTGATGGAAATCCCATCGCGATGATCATCGAAGATATCAACGATCTTATTGGCGCCGTCGGGGATGCGAGACGATTGTACGATGAACGATCCTCGTCATCCCTTCATGATTAAGCATGATATTATATTATGATATGAAATCGATTGGAATTATCGTGACATCATTATATTTTTTAACAATACAAGCGAAGGTCATTGCTTCTTCAAGGAAATCTGATATTTCTTAAATCTTGTAGAGATTATTAATCAATCATGGTCGGGCGTGTTGACTCGCCATGTGTTCTAAAAGAAAGATAACTGTGAAAAAAGAGATAGCTGTGAAAAGTTTCGTTTAATAAATATCCACATTTTTATTTTTACATTCTATTCTTGTTCACATTAAATTAATTGGCTTGTCGGAAATCTATCTCGCTTGTGAGATATTAGAGATAATATCATCAATAATTGTCACCTATGAGCTCGCTCTCTGAGTTGTATTCCTTAGCTATTATTATCAAGTTTATTTATCGAAGAATATTTCGGTTTCCATCTCTACAGATCGGAGCAATTACGTCGCGATCATTTTTTAACTTCACTTTTTAACAATACAAACGAAGAAGCAGTCATTATTTTTTTAAAGAAGTTCAATATCTCTCTATAGTGATTATTAAAATCTCATAAATATTATCAATTAATATATCTTTAATCATTATCGAGAATTTTCTCGGAACAAATTGAAATATTTCGTATTTCAATTTCGTGAAACTTACATGACATCTTTGACCACATCTGATTCACATTTTTTTTCCGAATCAATCTATCCTTTGTAATTTTAAAATTTTCTTTATGATTTCAATTTCTGTTTCTACAGATCGCTACCGACTCTTCACAAATCTTTCACGTTTCAATTTTGTTCATAAAACTTACATGACATTTTTATTCACGTCTGGTTCGCACTTCATCTTTTCTTCTTTCCCGAATCCATCTTTCCGATGCTTTTTAATCTTCTTTTTTTTACGACTATTCTTCCCGAATCGATTTTTCGGTTTGCGCATATACGACTTCGCTTCCGTTTGTCCGAAAGAACGAAGGAACGATCGATCGGCCGGTCGCTCACTCGTTGCGTGATACGTTAACGGCCGCCGCGTTTCTCGTCCATCACTCATACGGAGTCCGAATTACACGTAAGACAATTTCCGTGCGATATCATCTAATACAGTCTGCGTGTCACGCGAGTTTCCTGTCGCCACGTAACGAGGCGAAGAAGGTTACAACTTCGTCTCGCGTTTTGCGTTTGTGCTTCACATTCGCCCTATCCTTGCCAATATCCTTGCCATTATCCTTTACCGATTCATCAATTCTTAATGGCCCAAAACGCGAACGAATGAAGAAACTCGACGTTCACTATCGATCGCTATTTAGTATATCGAGAGAAATATCCATTTAATTTCAATCGACATAGTTAATTAATACATTGCCGATTCCGTATTTCTCGTTACACGCGTCGTCGCACGTCATTCTTCGTGGCCGTGCGTCATCAAAAGGGCGGGAAAAGTCGCGTGGAGAGTCCAGGCCACCTCGACAATAGAAAGGAGCGATCGACGGAGGATCGATCGACCGGCCCACGACGTCGCACCGGTAAATATTTGTTTCTTCGATTAATTGACCCGAGGAAGTGGGTGTGAAACGATGAGTACGCGAAATAAGGAGATTTCTTCCTCCACGGAGCGACGCACATCGGGACGCCAAAGCCGGAGCATGGAGTAAACGCGTCCGCCTTCTCAACCCCGTGGCGTATAACTGAGGTGCTCCTCGTTGACAGTAGGGCACACGACAGAGGTGGTGGTGGAATCTCCGGTCGGTCCCGCTCTTCAGTCTTCACACTCTTCCTTCCGTCTTCGGGAAGTCTTCTTCTTCTTTATCTTATAGCGTTGATCTTCTTTTTCTTCTTCTATCCGTAGAATTTCAGACTCAATTGAGTCTTGGTACCATGCGAAAAACAACTTGAGGGGATAGACATCCAGAGTTATGGCACTTAATTCCCAGATAAGGATTCGATATGACCGCAGAACATATTTATAGAGAGTGATAGGAGCGAGAGATGTTTCGAAGAGTCGATAAATTCTACGAAATACGCACAAGACGAAGGGTGTGTTTGACTCTCGCAACTTTCGCAAGCATCGTTTGTCTTTAATAACGTTTCATAAACAAGGGTGAAATAATTCCAAGAGCGTTGCGAACAAGCGGGATATATAACCGAAGTCGACGAAATCTCCCAAAATAAAAGTGATGCAATACTAAGACCATGGCACAACCGCCCCGGTCGAGCCATATATGTATGTTATTCGAAATTTCCTCGGAAAGTCGAAACCAAGCCAAGCCCTGAAAGGGCTTGATTTCTTCACGTTCGACTCAACCGCGGTACAGTTTATGGACGACACGACGGATCGTGACAGCCGATGGATGCGACGAACGCGCCTCGCATTTACGCGCCGTGCAAGCGCGATGCATCACACTGTTTCACACAGTTGCTTTCACGTGCTCGACGTGCTTGACCTCGAGGGACCGCCTTTGCGCGGCTGTCAATATCGCAAGCTTCACGGAAAACAGCATGAAATATTTCTAAAATTTTTCGTGAAATATATATTTTTGAAATATAAAAGAAATATGTCCAGAAGAAATCAAAGTTTCTGAAATATTTTTGCGCTCACAACATAGTATTGTACAATATTTCTAAAATATTTTTGTAAAATATTTCAGTACAAAATTTTTAATCGTTTTACTAATGTCTACAAAATATTTCTGATATATTTTATTTTGAAATGTTTTAAAAAATTATTCACTTAAATATTTCATGCTGGTATGGAGTATTCGTGTCACGTGTGTCTTGTCGCTTTTCCGCGCACTTTCCTTCTCTTGCACCTTCACGTATAAGAGCCATACGTCGCTTGGTTGTTTTCCTAATTGTTTTTTCGTGTAAATGCAACCGAGCGTAAGGAGCACGTGACAGGCTCATTCTGTCACGGTGATTCAATCCTAGTTCGAAGTCGCTATTCGTACGCCATTCACGATCCTGCGAATATTATCGCGCGCGTCTCATACACATACACTCGGCACTGAATTAAACGGCTTGATCTCGAGTCTTAATATGGCAGTTACGTTTGGTACCGATGTAATACGAAATTCAGACAGCCACATCCGGTACTATAAACGTGAGGCGGCAACATGGCAGAGAAGAGTGGGGCGCAATCAGACATCCGTTCATTTATATAGTTATATAGTTATATCTTCGAGCGTTATGTAGCGAGAAAAACGCGGACCACCGCATCGATAATAGTCCCCTAATAGGGTACAATCAGCACAATGTAGCTTGCGAAACACTCTATAATCTAACGCGGACTGTTATTCTCGCGTACAATCGCAAGTGCGGTTTATATAGAAGCACAATACAACAGTTAATAATAAGGAAAATTAATGGAGAGGAAGTTTAAAAAAATGAGATTTTTATCTGATTGTGCTTTGTCCTCCTTATGAGCAGGCACGGCGGGCGTCATCTTGAGATATTTGACTTGTATTTCTCAAGGTGCTGCGTAATATTTCTTGATGTATGTAGCATTCTTTGATATATGTATATTAATTATTTAAAAAAAATAAAAATAAATGCACTACATTTTTCATGTTGAAAATGTATAGAGTCGCATTAGTTTGTTTTTGACACTTCTGAGCGATCGATATAAAACAAGGCTTCATCTCGAAGTATTTAATCTATTGTGTTTCTTATACCTGTTTCTATCAATGTAGATTAACTTTAATCTTGGTTTAATTTACTTTTTATTTTTTTATAGTTCTAAGAATTAAAAAAGGATAAAGAGTAAGTTAAGTCGAGATGAAAGTTAGTCTACATTGGTTGAAATTGACATTAATTCGTGATATTTGTCAGTATTAACAGTTAAGAAAGTAAAACTTTAAAAGAATACTAATTCTTTTTCATTTATTAAAAATGTGTAGAGTCGCATTTAGTGGCATAATGCGTTTTTGTTACAATATTTCTGAACGATCGATGTAAAACAAGGCGTCGTTTCGAGATGTTTAATTAATTTAGAGATGGCATTCTTAATTTAAAAATAGGAAGTTTAATAATAACTCTCAAATTAAAAAAAAATAAAAAAATTTGTTTTGTGATAGTGTAAGAAATATTTATTTTTGGTATTTCTTTGAGGATGGCCTCAAATGTTTGGTTCGAATTTTAACACAATTTGAATATATATTTTTGTGTCTAATTTTTTTTAATATATTTATGTAAGAATTTGTTATAATTTTTGTTTTATAATTGAATCTTCGCACCAATTACTGCGCCTTACTCTCATTTGCCTTGAAATTTTTAAAATATTCTTAATTTAATACTACATGATATTCTTCGATATACACATATTATTAAGAAAATAACAATTATAAAAAATAATAGCTGTATTTTTTATTGTCAAAAATAATATACAATCATATTAATTTTTATCATGCTGTTCTAATCGACGATGGCTTTAACGAAAAAAGGACATCATAACTGAATTATTACTACCACAAAGACAATTGCCGACAGTCAAATAGGATTTATATTAGATCGAATTAAGGCTGTTCCTATATCAAAATTAAAGTTGTGGATAATACAATAAATGACCATATAATTGGTAGATATAGTCGTAGATATGTATCGTAACGAACAACATAATGGACCTTATTTGTTCTGCATTTGTCTTCCAATGGTCAGATGATCACAATTCAGATATTTGTTATCTGATATATAATATAATTGGATGTGGATAAGATGACATGGAAATAGAATTACTGTCTAGGTTAAACCGTACATATATTTGCACATTTTCACCCACAATATTTCTTCCTCTCTTTCACGGATGCTGGGTTAGCCAGTACATATGTGCGGACACGTGCATCTCTAGTTATAATATATTCGAAACATAATATCTCTGTCGTAGTTGCAAAGAACGTTGTTCTTTATAATTGCGAATGTCGATTTGAATTTCTTATTCTTCAATTTTTGTCACATTTCTCAATGAGTTTTTCATTGAATTACGTATAAAGAAATTTTCCGGCAATCTCTTTTCTTTATATTCTCTCATTTCATTTTTTAAATTATAACAATATAAAAATAATAATGTTTATATCAATAATATTTGTATTATAATAAAATATTATATATATATATATAATAATGGATTTTATTCTAATGGAGTTCAATTTATGTCATAATGTGAAATTTCAGAAATAAAGAATGAAAGAAAGAAAGAAAGAATTCTGATTTTCTTGTTCACATATTTGTCATATTATATCTTTAACAAAAAGATTCTTTAAAATATAATTATTTATAGTAAAAGGATTTTCAACTCTTCAACCTCATTGTAAATCACGAAACGTTTAAAGTGAAAAACATTTTGCTTTTGCATTCTTCGAACTGTCCACGCGAAAGTAATAAGAAGAAATTAATAAAAATCATTGATAATTAATCTTTTGAAAAAGAAGCGCAACAAAGGGAAGTAATGCAGCCACTAGCTGAGAAAGCAGCGTATAGGACTGCGACTCTAAGGCACTTCACGCCGATGGCTTTAACGAACGGTGAACGAGTCTATTTGTGGTAATTCCTATGTATTCATTGTCCGTAACTGGCGCATAACGGAGCGCTTGGCATTGCATAAAAGATCTCTAATTGCGCCGCGGAGCTAAATGACTTCTTTCTCGCATGTGCGGGCGCGCGCGGACGAGCAGCCTCTCGATGAGCGCGCCAGTGATCGCGATCTAAATCGAAAATGGGTCGTGTTCGTGTTACATCGACCATGTAAACACACCCTGGAACATACCGCAGAGTATCTAATGGTTTAATACGACTAATGCATTGCCGGAAGGTAAGCTTAAATTCAGTGCCGTGCCTCCGATCGTCAGATCCATCAGCAAGTGCCGATGTGTGTATGCATGAAAAGTCTGATGAAAGAACATATATATAAAATTATATTCAGTGAGAAAATGTAATAATAACAGTTTTTTTTTTGTTAAAATAAGCTCGTTGGCGTATCTTCCTTTCAATTTTTAATAAACGTTTCTGTGTGACATTTTAATGTGTTTCCTCTAATATAAGATTAACAATAAATAAAATAGAGAAAATAAATAGAAAAATTATTCTATATTCTCAATAATGATTAAATATGTATTAGAGCAGTTTATGAAATATATTTGCTACGTAATCAATTCACCGTAATCAATATAACCCTCCGGAACGGGGGGTGAACCTACTTAATTATAAATATTTTTGTCAAAAAAGTCAAACTTAATTTTTTATTTATGTTACATTTGCAAATTTGGATTATTCTTATTAAAATATAATTAATATTCATTATGTTTTATATGAGTTATGTTGGTCTCTTGAAATTAATTAGTGTTTTTTAATTAGCATAAATTAACACTATATTACTCGCGGCGTCTTTTTAACATAATTAGTATTCCGTGGTTCTGACACCCTAACATTATATCTCAATTTTCATTCCTCTCTTTGACGATTTACATTTAAATTTAATAAAATTCTATAATCCTTTAGATTTAAAGATAAATGCAAAAAATTTTGTAGTTATGGAAGAGTTTGCGCTGAATATATTGTGTACAGGTATATGTATAACATTCATATATTTAGTGAATTTATAAGGACTCACCACAAGTATAGTTATCTGAAACACAAAGAAAAAGTACATGTATACAATTTTAAAAGAAAGATGATTATTAACGTCTCAGATTGATTGTGTTATTAATGTTCGAACGTTTCGGCGCACAATCATTTGAGATTAATTAAATTCATGAACTTAGAATATTATATTATTCGTAACTTCCAACTTTGACCGATCCATAGACGCTCTCTACTATATTATGTTGTTACATTAACTCGGTCGGTTTCTAAAAAGAAGGTTTATAAAAAGAAAGATTAATGATCCAGAAGCAGAAGAAGGAGGTACAACCTTTTTATGCATTATATTTAATAAAATAAAATTTCTTATAGTAACATAATTAATTTTTATTAATAGAATTTTATAAGTATACAATTTTAATTAATGACCAGAAGTTTTACAACCTCAAAAGGAGTGTGTCTTAAAGACATGTCTTAAAAGACTTTACGACTGATAATCCTACCTATGAATAATGAAGGATTAAATGGATTTTATAGATCCAACGTCAATAACTGTGTTACAAATTTTGACATTCGTTCCAAAGGATTAAAAAATATATTCTATTCTGTATAATATAAAATTTATATAATATAATATCAAGATATAAATTATATCTTTCTTATTTAAACATTTGTAAAAAGCAATGCATATTTAGATTTACCTTGTAAATTAATATAATAAAGTAATTTCTTATTACTCGTTAATTTTAATAAAATTGTACATGGTTCCAATAACTCTCTCGTCAAAAAGAGAAAATGGTCGAAATGTTATTTCTCGTTCGAGAACATTCCGATTATTATTTGTCACGATGTCACATGTTGACCTTGACCTTCAAAATAATATATATATTTTTTCGGAGGTTCTATATGATTATATACCATTTTATTTAACATCCTTATCCCCAAACACGCGTACAAGCACGATCGATGATTCCCCGACGACCTCAACACGAACAACTGACTTAAATATCGTCTGATATTATATCACTTCGTCATATCGCATCGATTTAGAATGAAGGACAGATTGATGATGAAAAAAAAACGAACTCCAAACAATTCACGCTAAGTAAGCGTATCCTGAATTTGTGGGCGCGCCGAATTTATGTGCGGTTCGTGTAATAAAGATGTGCCTTGAGGCTTAACGAAGCGGGGAAGGAGTACACGAGGAGCGTAATGCGAGCTTTACTTATCGCAGAAATAATAAAGATCAGCCGTTTTTCCTCATCTTGGTAACAACGAGAAAAAGTCGCGATGAGATCATGAAAACAGGCGGAAAGGGACGCGCGATTTTTAATGAGATCCAATTAAAAGCTCGCCCGTGTTCACGACCGACGTACACGCAATGTCCGTGCGTTCACAACTCCGATAGTATTTTATTTTTTTATTAAAAGCCGCGGACATGACGTAAAACGCGTAAAACTTTACAAATTAATACATCACACGCGCTACCTCTGCCTTCCTCTCGTCCCATTAAAATAAAAGATAATTACGCTTCTCCGTGCGGAAGACAAATATTTACAATGACAATAATCACGATCGCATTTGACATATCGTTACACGCGAGCAAAACTAATTAAGAGAACAGGATCGGTGAATATACACATATTCATTTAATATGGAAATATGATAAATTAGAAGACTGTAACTCTTAATGACTGTAATGTAGTGTTATACATAATGTATTGCGCAGGTTTTATAAAAATGATCATTGCGCAAGTTTTATAAAAAAAAAAACTGCGCAAAACGACACTATAACGTTATAATTATAATGGTGAAAAGTTACGGAATATGCAAAGCTTGCTCTTCTTTTTTGTTATGATTATGATGGCGAGACGCAAAAGTTTTTTATTATTTGTATTTATATTTCGTAAATTAAAAAATCAAGAATTATTAGAATTTGTCTTAAATACAAATGTCTTATACTTTCTTGTGGGATTTTATTGTAAAGTATTTGTAAGAACTCTTAAAATATTAGTTAAAGTGTCAAATAAAAAGTTTAAAAAAATTTATAGAAATGCCTTCTACCTTTTTTTATCATATAAATGAAAATCATATAAATTCTTTTAATTATCTGATTTTTTTATTCACTTTAATTACGTTTAACAACGAGTCATTAGAAGAATTTCTAAAATAACTATTTATTTATTGCTTAAAACAAAGTTATATGATTAAAATATTTTAAAAATAAATTATACATACGTTTTTCTTATAATTAGATTATCTGAAATAAACATATTAATTTAAAATTATTGGAAACAAATTTTACAAAAAATGAATTATTAATATTTACTCCAAATACCTTAATTCATGTCATAAAATTATTCAAAGAGTAGAAATCTGAAAGCGTTTAGTTAAATTTTTTCGCTTTAAAACAATTTTTTATTTAAAGGGCCAATAAGTATCCACGGATACTGATATAAGGGTTAATCCTTTTTGCGGGCGCTTCATTGATCGATTCGCATCAGTGCCCGAATTCAATTTGTCTAATGAATGCGCGAGTTCATTTTTCCGTGTGCATCACGTTGATTAAGTTTCGCGTTAACGTCAGAAGAGAAGTGGATCGTGGCGTTGATCGTTCTTGCGCTTTTGCTATTCTCGATTACATTCGAGACGATGAATCAATAATTAATGTTACTGTATGTTATAGTAATCGTAGACCGTACCAAATATCATATAGCATGTACCGTTCATTGCGAATTGCGCGATGGATACAATTAAGCTTAACCTACATTATAATTAGATTTCACAAAAAAATTTTCACAAAAAAAGAAATCTTATTAATTTAACTGTATATATTAAATTTAATATATTTAATTGTATATAATTGTAATACAGTAATTAATGAGAAATATATAACTTCTTATATAGGAATAATCCAAAATCATTCAAAAATAATTTTGATATTTTATATACCAAAATTTAATATGCAATTTTTTTTATATAAAATTATAAAAAATATGAATAAACAATTTAGAAAATACTCAGCAATTAAATTAATTTGCAGAGTCATTTTAAAACGCAAAGGCCTTCGTTTATAAATAATTATAATGTAAATTTAACGCGATCACTTAACGTAATTACTTAGTATAATAGTTTTCAAACAGTAATATTATTAAATATATTTTTTATATCGTATTTAATATATTTACAAATACGTAGATATCCAAAATTGTTATTCTTTATTCTCAAAAAGGTTTCAAAATCGCTTACAAACAGTAATATAGTCCATTATCTTAAAATTCGAAAACATCATCGATTAATGGAAGGTGCAATCGTGTTTTGTTTGAAAACACTTGTGATAGATGGAAAATAGTGTTGCAACGTTGCACGTATGACTACATACATAATCCACATTAAAAATAAAAATCCCAGGAACACAAAAGGACCATAACTGTAAGAAAAAATATTCTGTGTATAATTTGAGACTTGTTGTACATAATTTTTCGACAGATCTTAGAAATTATGGAAACTACGTACTTGATAAGCCATGCGATCAATACACCAAATGATATACTTATGAGAAAGCTGTAATTAGCTAAAGGTCGTAAACTTAATCGAGGTGGCAGTCGTTCCTCGGAGCCACTGCTAAATCCGTTTGATGTTCGTTTAGGTAATTTTATAATCGTAGTAGGAGGAGCAATTAATTGTCGACAAACACTACCAAGGAAGCTTCGTCTGTTGTATAGTGCGATTATCTCATATCGATACTGCAAATGAATCGCAAGTTATTAAACTAAAAAACAACGATGTGATTACATATAATACCTTGAGATTGAGGTAACAGCATAGCTTGTAAAAGTTTCTAACGAGAAAAGCGCATTCGTTCGTTCGCACCGGTTGCAATTCTGGATCGCCCATATATTCGATATATCGACATGTCTGTCTACCCTCTTGCAACGGTACGAAAGTACCCGGTCTACTCGAATCAAAGCTAGATTCCATCTAAAATCACGTCTTTTAAGCGATCGAAGAATTTTAATAGAAATTTATTTCAATAATCCATACCTGTGATTGATGACAGAAAGAAGTCGACAGAATACTGTCGTGATATTCTTGGTCCGCTACTATAGCAACTTGTGGAATGTCTTCGAGTTGTATCTGCAATCATATTGTATATACTATTCAAAATAACAAAACGCAATTAATTATCGATATAAAAGAAATTCAATTACTTGAAATATATCTATTAGTTGCTGTTGAGCAGTGGCCAACAATACAGGAACGCGTCGTCGCTCTTCTATGCTGATGTCGTCCGAAGAGTATTCCTCGCAACTAAAGAATTCCCACAGAGAAAGCAGAAAACGCTTTCCTCTTCTTCTATCTTCCAGAGCTTCCACCAAACTGGTCGATGTTAAATGCGCTTGTTTAATATTACTCAAAAACCATACGACCTGAAACGGAATATAATCACCTATTAATGAAGCTAGTTTGACGTACATTTAGAAATCTTCAGAAAGTAAAAAATACCTGCAGGTTGATGGCTGTCGAAAACATGGGAACATATTGATACGTTGGACCTTCTAGTTCAAGAATTTGTTGTCTAATAATCGATGTCCATTGATTCGTAGTTATTCGACCTTTGCTAAGGCCTGCGTCATCCACACAATTCTCTACTTCACATATCATTTTTGCTAAGTATGGTTGTGAAAATACCTACATAAACATAGATAAGAAGTACATTTTTTAATACAAGATAATATATTTATTTAGCTGATGAAATTCGCGTACTTTTGTAACTCTAAATAACATTAATGCATTCTTAGGCGCTACTAGGTCAGTTCTCATAAATCGTGGAAGCAATTGCTGAAACACAACCGTATATGCTAACAGATTATTAACAACGAAAGAGATCCATCTGCCAGGATCATGAATTTTGCCTCTTTCTTCTTCCTCTGCTTTACTAAAAATATTAAAGAAAAAATATTAACAAGAACTATGACAGGGTTTTGGCATTATCAGTAGTATATTATGTATACCCTTCTTTGGTATATGTTATTCCTGGTACATATCTCCATGGTTGAATAAAACTTAACCAAGCCTCCAGTATCAATCTGAACGAGCTGTCTAGAGGCCAATGATATATTGCTTTCCTCAAAAACGTATATATTTTTCCTTGAACCGAGGGAAGAATTATTCTGCCAAATATAAATAAAACAAAAGAAAAATGTTGAGTGTAACTGTAATGTGTTATATTAATTTGTAAAATATATCTCACTACCTCTTCAATTCATCCATTGCGCTCTTGTCGCCAGTAGCGCTATTCGTAAACTCATGCAATGTTTTTATGAACGCTCTTACAAGACGTATGTGTTCTCCAGAATGTATACTATGCTGAAATTAGAAATTACAATCAAATACATTTGAAGAGACGCAAGTTATTTTTATTCCGCAAAATTATTCATATTTTTTCATGTAACATAAGGCTTCATTTATTATATCATATAATGCTTCATATAATGCTTCATATAATTCATTTATTTATTACACAAAAAACTTACTCGTCGCGGAATCGAAGACAAGTAGGATGTACTCAATTGGGAGGTCAATTGCGTATCCTCCGTATATTCTAACCAAAAATCGAGAAAAACTTGTACTACAGTCTCGCTTCTCCAGACTTGTGGTAAGCACTGCTGTTGTTGCGGTATGCCTGTTCCAGGACTCGTTGTTCCCGAGGATAATATAGATGCTCTTAGAAGTCTCAGAGTTTGCAATTTTTGACAATCTCTGATTGAAATTTAAAACATATAAATAAAGCGTACTTGCTATACTCGAATATGTACGTCTTATCTCTCTAGAAGCACAAAGTGTCTCCGCACCTTCGGAATTCTGGTGACTGAGTTAATTTTCTTGGCGGTGTCTTCTTTACATATGGCCCAATCACCGGTAGAACCGGAGAATTATCTCTCGGAAGAAAATGGTATAGATAACAGTGCGCTAATTGAACATAAACCGTTTCCCAATTCATCCATACATTTTCTTGCTGTTGAAGTTGTAACCAAGGATTTGTCAAATGATATGCAAAATGAAAGATATAGTACTCAAAGGGATATGTAGTTATGTTAAGAAAAAATTCATGTTGTAAATCATAATGCAATAATCATATATATTAACATATTATAACATATATAACATATTAAACATATATATAACATTTAATAAAGGATACTCATAGATAAAGCTGAAGGAACACGTGTCGCTTGGTCATCTCTAATTTTATCCAGATAAAATGGTGATATTATGGCTTCCTCCAACATGGAGCGTATTTTCGACTAGAATGAGAAACATTACGATATATTATAATAGTTCTAAAAAAATATTTACATGTACTATAAATTTAATTTTTAAACGTACCGGAAGATATGACACTGGAAAATTATACTTAAGATAACAGTCTGGAAGCAGTTTATAACACAAAGAAAACATTGATCCTTGTGGACTAAGAAAGTGACACAGTGCCGAATATTCATGTGGATTTTTCTTAAGGGTAATATTGTGTAAACCCCATCCAATATTGTCTACTATTCCAAATAAAGAGTCTATCAGCAAAGGAAAAACTAACTGCAATTCAGTAGTGCTTGACTCATCTATCAAAATAGATAAATCTCTGCATCTTTCAACCAAGGGTTCATTTAAATATCTCTGAGCTCTGATCTAAAAATTAATGGACATAACGCAATAAAAATTTAACCAAAAGTATAAAATATATGTTAAAATATTAATATATGTTATAACTATAATAAAAATGTAAAAATATAATCCATTATATTTTTTTCATTATAAAAAAATGTAATTTTCAAATTTTTGTCAATTTTTAACAAACATATAATAATTTAACAAACATATAATAGTTATTGTAAGTACTTGTTTGTTAATCAATACACGCTTAAGATTACGTTCGATGACGATAATATTCGTATTTAAATCTTGTTACTCCACTTTACTCCGCGTTTACATACTCTACATTGTTAGGTACTGTTTGATGTTTGTTTTTTTGCAATGTATCAATCAATAATACGTACTGTAGCAACATCGGTGGACGAAGCCATTGTTCACAGTTTTTTCGAGTTTAGATAAATTATAAAATTAAAAAATTGCAATTAAATAATATCATTTGTATGAAACGTTATGTCCTTTTTTCGAAAACTCACACCGGTCAATCACGCTAACCTATGAATTCTGTAATTCATATTTATCTGATAGGCACTGAAATGTCTGAATAGGAGTCTACAGTAGCGCTACTAAAAAGTGCGAGAACTCACTTGTGAAAACAATTGCGCGATCGGTAGAATCGTGAGAATGCCGTACAATTATAAAAGGAAGATTTATTTTTTGCAACTGAATTTTTTATTTGTATTTCTCATCTTTATTTTTTTTTAAAGTTTATATAATTTATATGTTACATACTATAATAAATTAAATACATTTATAATTTAAAAAATTATATAAGTTTTATATATATATATATATATATATATATATATATATATATATATATTGTATAATTTGAAATAAAGAAATAGATATAGATATTATAAATTAATATATAAGTCTATTATATCAACAACAATAAATATTTATAAAACTTTAATGTAGATAATTTTTAACAGGTATAAGAGGTAAATAATCCTTATTGCAAAAGTGCAACATAATTAACTATTGTAAGTTGAAAACATCAAATTAATTATTGTAAGTTGAAATAATAATTGATTTATGATTGTTACATGTACTTCAATATTTCTAAAGTTTCTAACCATTATTTATTTCTCGATTTAAAAAACAAAGTGTAATATTAATACACATTTAGACATATAATTAATTTCTTTGTATAGTTATATACAATTATAATATTTTATCTTTTTCATAAATTTTTATCTTTCTTGAAAGAGAGATAGAGAAGACCTTCATGCATGAAATTGATATTCATAATTGACAAAGCAAATATGACTGAAATTAAGATTAGGAACGGTAATTATGTGTTATAAAATTTTGTATAACATTGTGATGTCACATTTGTTGATTTTTACATATCACATTTTTCGATTTAAAGATATCTTACGACAGACCAAGTATATGCACATGAGGTAATTGTATCATTCAATTTTAATGCACTTATAATTTTTGGTAAGTAGGTAAAAACGGTATATATGATGTCCATTTCCATCTAAAAAATATTAATTAATTTAAATATTAACTGTACATTAATTAATTGTACATATTATATATAAATATTATATATAAATAAAATCTAATGTATATTAATAACACCTTCTCAGCAGACTCATTCCAAACGGAAAATCGAAGGTATTCTGGACGTACTCAGCATCAGATGCTTCGTCAGTTTTTTTGTCAATCGCGTCATCAGTCAATTCCATTTCTTTTGCCCAAGCCTCCAAGCCGCGATCTTTTGCATTACCTTATAAATTTAAATATAAATAAATCAATAAGTACATATCCCATTATTATTAATCCTTATCAATAGTACCTGGGATAATGTTATCCAATAAACAGCCTAACGCACCACCTACTAAAATAGTGGTGCTGAATAATACGGTGAATACGCTGTCCACCACGGCATTTCCTGTTTGTATTGTATCCGGATATTTAATCAGCCACTTTGACAAGACCTGAAATAGATCATAAAATCACATGCGTGCATTCACTCTTGCATATAAATATATATGTATCTATATGTATATGTAGATATGTAATTTATATGAAAATGTGTTTATGCATCCCTAGCAGCACAATTCATCGGCGCAACATTTCCCAGCAAATGAGAATGGATTGAAATGGATTCAGATTTTCAGAAATATTGATTCACGAATATTAAAATGAATGCTTTTCAATCCTGAATTTTTTCAGCATTTTTATTCATTTATAGGAATTGCATGAAGCATATCTCTATGCCTTTCAAAATCTAAAAATAATATTAGCTTTTTCTGTGCAAAAACATACAATTGTGAATACTGTTCAATTCAAAATTTTGAATAGGAAATGCAGTTTTCCAATCCAATTGCATCCAATTGAATCCAATTGAATCTAATTGAATCCAATTAAATCCAAAAAAAAGTATTCGCTATTTAAAATATGCATTCGGATAGAAAAAAATTTCAATCTATTTTAATCTATTTTCGTTTGCTGGATTGCCCAATATATCCTCAATGTATGCCAATATTTAACCAACGTTTCGCCAATAAATTCTGCTAGGAATGTAAATAGCAAAAATTAATGTAATTGAGTACACATTCGTATCCTGGAGAGTGTACGTACTCACCAAAGGGAAAAACATGGACAAGCCTAAAATGAATAAGTTTCTTGAGGAATTGAGATTAACGTATTGTAATGCCGACAGACCTGAAAAAAAGAACTGCGAATTAAAAATAAAATAAAAATAATAAAGAAGAAAATACCATATATATATAAGCCCAGCAAATGAGAATAGATTGAAATAGATTCAGATTTTCAGAAATATTGATTCACGAATGTTAAAATGAATGTTTTTCAAGCCTGAATGCATTTTTATTCATTTATAGGAATTGCATGGAGCATATCTCTATGCCTTTCAATCTAAAAATAATGTTAGCTTTTTCTATGCATTGTGAATGATACTGTTCAATTCAAAATTTTGAATAGAAAATGCAGTTTTTCAATCCAATTGAATCTAATTGAATCCAATTGAATCCAAAAAAATATTCGCTATTTAAAATACGCATTTAGATAGAAAAAAATTTCAATCCATTTTAATCCATTCTCATTTGCTAAGAGATGAAATAAATAATAAAGAAAAGAAAGAAAACAGTAATTTTTAAATTAAAAACAGTTTCCTAATTACTTATACATCTAAATTATAAGTATTACGAATAAATTTGCTATCTTTTCATGAAATCTTTCTAATATAAGTCTTACATATCTCGTTTAATTAATATAAAAATATAAAAATAAAAATAATTTTATGGCAGTGAGAATAAATCAAATATAGTAAAATATCAATATAAATCTTCAATTTTTGATGCGTAAATAATATATTTTATTGCTTAAATTATTCGCACCAACAATTGCGGAAGCTCATATTAACATTTTATTTATATTTAATTTATATTATATATATCTTATTTAAGAATATATGGGACATCTGAATGCACCTTTTTACTTTGAGATTTAACTTTGAGATATTCATAAATAAAGTATTTCGCAATTGAATATCGTAGAACTTTATGCTCACCGAAAGCACAAATCATTCCAAACATTATGCAGAATATTCCACCAACTATCGGCTCGGGAATTATGATGAATACCGCACCAAATTTGCTGATTACACCCTGCAGGAGCATCAGGAAACACGCCCATTGTATGACTCTGCGGCTGCCGACTTTGGTGACTCCTAATTGTTTTCATTACGTTCTATCAGATAATGCTGTTACACCAAAAATCTGCATTAAACTCGCGGTTAAAATGTATAATCGTTACCTATCGTGCCGACATTCTCGCCGAATGTATTTGTGCCATTGCCGCTACCCCAAAGTCCAGCCAGTATTGTACCCAGACCTTCTATACCGATACCACGATTGATTGCATGAATCGGCGGCGGCGGAGCTCCTGAAAGTTTCTTGATAAATCACAAGCTCATTATTAACAAAAATTTTGTTCTTAACAAATCTTATTTTTTTTTAGGTCATTTTTATTGATGATAAAAGATTTTTCCTGGAAAGAGTCATCACCTCATTATTAGTACTAATAAATGAGAAATGGCTTTAAAAGGAAAAATTATGAAGAAATCATTTCTAAAATGAATATACCTACCACACATTCTCGCGGTAGTCGGATAGTAACTGATGGACTCAACAGTGCATGCTAATACTCCTGCTAGCATACCAAGTACTCCTGACAATGTTACGGTGGGTACGCCCCACTGTCCAGGATACGGTATTCGAAACCAGGGTGAGTCGCTTATAATTCTCAATTTGCTATCCGATCTGGCGGGATGACCAAACGGTAGCGTATCGGTTACTGTTAGTATGGTGCAGATTATCCACATGACAATTATCGTCAGCAAAACCTAATGCAATAAGTAAATATATATATGGCGATATTTTCATATATGAATTTTTTATTCTAAAACAATGATCTGCAATTTCATAAATAGACCCAAAATTTCTATGGATATAAATACCTTTAAGTAAAAAAAGTATAAAAAGAAATGCTTAAAATAGAAACTCAAGAATCATTTATTTATTCTACGGTAATTCGCATTATCATTACGAAATTTAGGATCCTTCTCTCTTAATGCTTACTGGAAAGAGTTTGAACAATTCGAACCAAATAACGTGGAGTCCATGGTCCTTGCGATATATTAAAAACGGAAATGGAATATTGACCATTATTTGAGAACATGTTGTCAGTAGTATTATTGTTCTAAAAATATACACAAGTCAAATATATACGTCAGTAGTATTATTGTTCTAAAAACATATATTCATTAAATCCTAAGATATTTAATTTTATTAGATTTTAATCGCAAGAATTAGAGGCTTTCAAAAATAAGTCTTTATCTAAGTTTTAAATTTTTTAAGCAACAAGAATTAACCAATTATAGTCGTTTTTCATGAGCATTTCCTGAAGATGAAAAGTTGGATGATAAAATGAGTATAGAGTTGGCTTAAGAATTGTTTTGTTATGTGTCAGAGAAGAATATACAAATGTGAAAGTGAGCGCGGTGTGGCAAAATATAGCTGGCCGTCCCCGTTTATGAAGGTCTAGTCTTCTCGTCTGCTCGGCCAAGATTCTTGAACGAAGGTCTATTCTAAAAAAGCTGCACAATTGGATAATCAATCAACCATATCATATATCAAAGAGCATGTCGAAACAGAATTTATAGACTGTTTATTGTTCCATTGAACATTCGACAGCTGTAATTGATCAATTTCTTAAGATTTAAAATTTACAGCTTAGGTAATGGCTTATTGTAGAAAACTTTTTAGTCGTAATTATTATTATTATTATTATTATTATTATTATTATTATTATTATTATTATATATATACATATATA
>NW_012130072.1:1833216-1835647 GCF_000143395.1 Atta cephalotes
CTTATAGAATTTTATACACTAAAAAGAGATATATTTTTGATGAAAAGTGATAAAAAAATTCCATCACTTTTCAAATTTGAGAAATTGCTTTAAGTTTGTGTATATATAGTAACGTATTTATAATATACGTATATTTGTAATATACGTGTAACACTAATATAAAGGAGGATACCTAAAAATGGTCAAAATTCACTTCAAACAGAAACCTAAAAAACGAATTTCATATAATGCTTCTTAATGAAATTAAGAGAAAAATAATATTTATAATACCATCTGTATATATTTTAATACATCTATATATTTATAGATGATATTAAATATGCAGGTCTGATTATGCAGAAATAGAGAAAACCGAAACATTTGGAGTGCGCATTTATTATAATGCTAGGAAGCATTAGAAAAATTACTGATAATAATAAAACGTTTTATTGTTATCAGCACTTTGTACAGCACTTCTCAACTTATAATTATAAGTTAATTTTTTTCTTTCATATATATTAAAAAATATATATGGAAAAAATAATATTCGTTTTTTAAATTTCTGCTCGGAGAGAATTTTGGCAATTTTGAAGTATCTTTCTTTCTTTTACCTCCTTTCTTAATGAAAATAAATATAATGATATAAAGTTTTTTTTATAATATACAATTTTAAATGACATAAAATTTATTGGTAATACTTATTATTGGTAACACTTATTATTGAACGATTTTATTAATTTACAGCAAAAAATGAGGAACAAATCTGTGTTGATTCAGACATTGAATCGATGTTGATTCAACATCGCTTGACGTTTATTTCTAGCTGAGAAAATTTACTCAAATCTGAATGATAATTCTTATGTATGTTTATGCCGTTTATGTATGTTTATTAATAAAGTAAAAGATTAGTTGTAAATTATTATATTTTTTGTCCAAAATAAAGTCCTTGATTATTTAAAATCTGTGAGCGATAGAATTTTTTAATCTTTTTTAATTTTTATATTCTTTTTTAATAGCTGTAAAAATCTTCATAAAAATTAAGATATGGAGAAACAGAATTTTTGTAAATCAGTATTGTTTAATTATAATATATTCTGCTTTAATCATATTTTTTATCTATTAATAATAATTATATTGTCTGATGGTCATTTCGCAATTAATTTTTCTTTAGAAATTGTTATATGGAGGAAGGTTTGCAATTTTTAATTATTTATTTATTTATAGCAATTGTCAATATATGTTTTTTAATATCAAGTTCTAAAGTGAAATTTTATTAAGCTTATTGGAATTGATTTATTGACAATTGTACCACATTGTACAAAAAAATTTACATTCTCTGATGCTCAATTCGTAAAGAAATGTAATTTACTTTTTAATCATAAGAAACAATTTTTCTTAATTTATCTTTATTAATTTATCAGACACTCTGCACATTTTTTTTATAAAAAAAGAAAAGACGACATCACTAACAAAAATGCTTTAATATTTGTCGATTTTTGCTCAAGAATAGACTAAAGTTACTCACCAATTCGGACATTGATATCCCGTTTTCTAACATTTTAAAAAATGTGCCACAGTCTCACAAATCCCCAATCGAGCGGCCAATCTAATTCGAAAATCTAGCGAAAGTTGCTGATATGTGCGCATATGTTTAAGCAGACGCGCAAAGTTTCTTTCCGCTCACGTCTAAATATATCAGATATCGAAAAATATATCACACGATTTTCTCTTAAATGTACTGTCCTGTTATGATACTATCTACAGTCCATGTCTGTCTCTATTAAGCGGCTGCTTCGCATTCTCGTAGCGTCTACCATCCCCTCCGAGCAAAATGCGAGACGCCGATAATGAATATAATTGCAGTTGACGTTTGACCGTTAATAACGAGATCGGTTAGCACTTTCTTCTCCAGAGGAGGAAGTTGAAATAAAGATTCTATATAGCAAGGCGAAAAAAATTAAGTCTCATATAGCACACAATATCGTTGCAATATGTAATATTGCTGCAACTTTGTACTGTTAGATTCATTTCAGATTATCGGCAGTATGAAGTTGCGAGACTCGTGAATTTCTAATTCTTATTTTATTTTCAAATCTCAAAACAAATGTCTACGTTTACCTAAAAATATTAATTACTTATATCATTCTATAATAATATAATAACATATGATTCTTTCGTTTCGGCGCCTTCTTGCGTTGGCCATTTAAAAGTTAATTACTATCTTGTGTATATTTACAGAAAAACTGTAAAAACTGTAGAACAATCGATAATGAATAATAATCAATGACGTAGCAATTTCTAAAACTTCTTCTTACATATATATATATATATATATATATATATATATATATTACTTTTATTAATATGTATTATTACAAAACAAAAGTTAAATTTTAAGTTAAAATTTAATTTAATTACTAACTGTTATTTTTTATTTTAAATTAATAATGTA
>NW_012130072.1:1837567-1839776 GCF_000143395.1 Atta cephalotes
TTTCCCATACCTAATATATATACACCTATATGTATATATCTTATGCCATACCCAGCTGCGATGCCCCAATGCTGAGACGCGGCATCCGCTGCGTTTTCGAAGAGAGATAGTCCAACTAGCGAAACCGTTGGCACAATTGTCAACGGAGTTATAAATTTCAACAAATATCCGATGATACCTGCATGTAAATGCATTTTTAACATTTTAAAATAAAAAAATGAATTAAATAAAGAGAACAAAAATTGTATTACGCAACAGATTTGATAATTAAAAAGCGCTTACCTCCAAATCCAACGATTACTTGGAACAAGGCGGAAACAGCGATGGCACCTGACAGTTCTCTCATTCGGATTTGCCAAAGCTCTGTGCGATTTTCGTGGGACATTTGCTCGAGAACTTCCGGTGCAGGGCATTGCCACTGCGGCAGATTCAATATCGCCAAAGTTGGCACCAAGAATGATATGGTACCACCCTGCACCAATGGCAACCTAATGCAAACATACATTTCTTTGCGATTAAAATTTGTTATCGGTATTCTTATAAGCGTGCCAAGTAATGTTAAATTTTATATTATATTTGCAAACAGAAATAGTCATTAGAATATATTATAAATGTTCCTCAGTGTACAAGATGATTTAAAAAAAAAACAGATATTTCTTAGTAAGAAATTTTTGGACAATGTAAAATTGACTTTTTTTTAAGCGAAAACATAAAAAATTATCATTTATAAAATAAAAAATTCTTATAAAATAAACTTCATTTAAAATTAACTATAAATAGATTCTTAATTATTTAATTAGTTTTTTTAATATAAGACATGGTTTTATTATTCTGTTTAATTTATACTTATAAAAATATAATCACATTTAAAAAATTTTTTTTAAAAGTATTAGAGATAAGTGTCAAAAATTGATTTGGATATATAGTTGTTTGCATGTATCTAATTTTTATTGGACCAAAAAAATTCGTATACAATAATTACTGTATACATAATAAACTTTATAAATATATTCTGTCTTATTGTAGAATTTTATACACTTACCTACATCCTATAGTGGTTTGAATAAACGTTACTAAACCAGTAACAAAAATCATGGTAGAAATAATATGACTCCTTGCGGGGTCATCTTCAGCCATACAGAGGGCTGGCGTTAGAATGAAAGGAATAGAAACGATGGCGCCAATCATGGTTAAATAATGCTAGAAAAACATCTGTTTTATTTACACTTTCAATAAATAAAAAAATAATATTTGCATTAGAAAAATGTTTTTGAATTGTTCAATTACGATAAAAGAGTGCTATCTCTCTCTCTCTCTCTCTGTCTTCCTATTTTTCTGTCTCTTAATTCAATAGTGTGTTGCTTGTTCAATGATATCATGTTAAACAACTATATTATTAATAACTATATTAAGTCATATATGTGTATGTACATATTTTCAAAAGTTATGTAAATAATGATGTTAAAATTTATAGCACGAGACAATATGTAAGATGTTGACAACATACTTTTAACTCGCGTCTCCATTCTTATCTCACTAAGTAAATGCTGCAATAAAAGCGCAAACTTCCTATTTATACGAAATCATATAAGACAACGTTTGCTTTATTTTTTATTCTCTTTTTTGGAATATTTATTGCATTTTTATTCATATGAAGTCGATAATATATATACATTTTAAATAATTCGTTTAATCAGTTCAAATAAAAATTAAATATGAAAATAAAACAAAAAGTAGAGATGTACAAAACCTGTAATGCCATGAATAAACACAAATACCATGGCGGAGCGTCATCAATACCATAAGTAATCTCAGGATTTCTGTTCATGTTTGTTGCTTCCTTTGTTACTGGAATGACTGTTGAATTGTTTCTATTCTAAAATATCAAAGAATAAAAAATGATGACTATATCTATACGATTAAAAATGCTACAAAAATGAATATCAAATAGAAAATATATTATGAGGCAAATAATCGCTAAAACATAATATTATTAATATAATTAAAACATAATATTAATATTACAAAATTTTATCGAAAAATATTAGGTGTACAATTTTGCTTCCGCCATTCTTTTTCCGAAATTCGAGGCTTTATTGTAAAAAACTGATTATACATTTACGATTCATATTGTCCATCGCTGGCCACTACTTTCTCCCATCTTTCGGGTAGCGTACGAATCCCGCGTCGAAAAAACTGGTCATTTTTT
>NW_012130072.1:1847323-1849767 GCF_000143395.1 Atta cephalotes
TGATAACTATAAAGGACTTCTTTGGATATCTTTAGTCGTCTTTAATACTTCTTTTAGTTTTTATATTTTCAATCTTTGTCGTGAGTCATTATCATAAGTCATCATAAGTCCCTTTTGAGGACTCGATTACAAAAAAATATTTGATTAGTATTCATTAGAAGTAAAGTTTAGGAGTAAAATTTCTTGTAATGCTGCATCTTTTATTCTGTCCCATATGATTTTCAAACACGAGAAACTGAACTCCAACGTCCATTTGGTGGCGATCTCGCGTATTGCTCGCAAATGAGTGAAAAGTATCAAAATAACGGAAAGATATCTTTTTCATGTGGTCTTTTCGGCAGTACGAAAAGATTTTAGATTTCGACCTTTTGTTTTGCGAAAACGACAATCATAGAAAGATGAAAAAATGTCTTTTTTAAGTTGTTTTTGGTCTTTCTGACAAAACTAAGAGATGTTTTATAGACATCTTTTAGTCTTGCTAAAAAGACAATCTAAAAACAATGTCTTTTCGTCGTCTTTTAGATATCTTTTCGCTTTGTTGAAAAGACAACTTAAAAAAGACATTTTTCGTTATCTTTTAGTATTTTATGCTATCTGGATAAACACGTGGCGATTTGTAAAACATGATGATGATTGGGCATTACGGCGGCATGGCGTTAATTCGTACATTTGCGCCTTCTAATTTTTACGAAGGATTTTTTCAACAACGGTAATAGGTATAAGAATTTTAGAGTGATGTTTTTATTTGCCATAAAAAATTGATTTAAAATAACCTAAAATAACAGTCATTTACTTATCAATCTGAAAAATATAAATTTGTAAAGTCGAGCGTTTTGGTTAACGTGACAATTACTAGGCAACTATCTTAACTCTCTAATTATTTATTCTAATTTGATGTTTTGATTTAACTCTTATTGCCTTGTTAATCTCAAGTCTATTTAATAACAAGAGAGAATCCTGTATTTTACTTAATTTAATTAAGAAAGTCTAAGAGAATTGTGTTATTGAAATTTTTATGGTAAAATAATACAATCTGCAAATTATGTTAATGAGAAGTTATAATATAATATACATGTGCTATCATAATAAATCTCACGAAAGAACTACTAGTTTTTGTGAGGATCAAGCACTTCATTTCGATAATTATAAATGATAAATTATTTTCCAGCATTTCTCTCTATATAAAATATTCTACAAAATTCTAAAACATCTAAATCTACTATAATTATATGAAGTTACTTAAGAGAAAATAAAAATAAAAAATCTAATTCTCTTTCACGAATTATTATGTGCACGTGTCTTGGACGTGAAGATCTTTTTTCAGTTACTTCAACATAAAAAACTTGCTAAGCTTGCTTTTGCATTATATTACATAACTTTTGATAATATCTATTTCTTATAACAAATTCTATTTCCGTTGTATGCGCCGATACCAATTAGTATTAATGGAATAAGATCAAAAAAATGCAAGAATTGTTGAAACATTACATAATGATGCGTCTTTTTTATCTGAACAGTCATGCTTGAATGAAAATTCAGTCACGTTTGTTTTCAGAAAGAAAGATTTATCGACAATTAACTTTATAGTATTTCACATGAACATTAGTCGTGGCTGTAATAATTAATATGGTTACATTGTTCATGGCTGTAATGATAATCAAAAAAAATCAAATCTTAAAATATTTTATAGTCTTTATTTGCGTGTTTATCTCACGCGAAGTTTTCTTTTATCTTTGTATATCTAAGTAATTCTCGCATTTTTATTGCGATGCTCATTCTAAGCAAACAAAGCTTCGACCGACATATTCTGACAAATTCATTAAACGCTTGTCGATAATATGAGTCGGAATTTTCCTTGATGATGTCATGTTAGAAGGTTTATAGAGAAGATTCCATTGCATGAAGCATTTAATTTAATTCGAAAACAGAATTATAAAAGATAATAGTTCTCTCTATAAAAGATAATAGTTGTCAATAATTAATAAGTACATATAAACCAAACACAAGTTCTAAGTACAAATATAATATAAGGATTATTAAATGTAAAAAGACGAATTTGAAGATCAATTAACTATTTATTAAAAAATGAATTTTTGCAAAATATTGTGTGAGAGGAATTGATAAAAAAATATTTCTCTATGTATCTACAACACAAACTTTTGCATATAACAATAAAATAGAAAAATTTTAAAGAGTTTAAGCTTGAAGATTGAAAATTTTTTGAAATATTTTGTGCTAACATAATTTATGACACAACTGAATTATCTTAAATATCGTTATAGACATATACGGCATTTATAATCATTATTAATACTGAAGATAATTTAATCTGAAATCAAATGAAATCAAAATATCTATTATTTTATGTATACATAAATTATTTCAATGACTTGTTGAATAGATAATTACATTCTTTCTCTTTCTCTCTCTTTCTCTCTCTCTCT
>NW_012130072.1:1854187-1908242 GCF_000143395.1 Atta cephalotes
TAACTTAAGTTAAGTTAAGTAAGTAGTTTTAGTTTAATTTTAATTTTTTAAAGTTTAAATTAAAGTAAGTATAATAATATACTACTATAANATATATATATATATATATATATATATATATATATATATATATATATAATAGTAATAATACTAAAGTAAACTTTAGTAATAATACTAAACACAGAAAACTCTAATCATAAAAAAATATAAATTACGATCCAACTATAAAATGCTTTATATAAACGTTAAAAATTTTATATTAATGGATACCCGAGATCCAATGTAATATTTTCGATCCGAGTGAATTTGCACCGATTTGAATTTCATAATATTCTACCCAGAGACCACAAAATCTAAAAGGTAACTAAAAGACGACTAAATTGTTATAAAGATAGCTTTTAGTGAAAAAATATAATCGACGAAAAAATGACTAAAAGACGACAGATGTCTTATAGTCTTATCTTATCTTATAATCTTATCCATGATAAAGGATGACTTCTTTGGATATCTTTAGTTGTCTTTAATACTTCTTTTATTTTTATATTTTGTAGTTTTTATATTTTGATACATATAATATTTAATAACGTTGAATTCTTAAATTAATTTTTACACAAAACAAAATAAAATTGCATGACTGACAATATACGTCTCATTTCTTGTAATCTTTGTCATGTGTCCTATGTATAAGAGACATTATCTTTCATCATACTCTCCTTTGGGGATTCGATTACAAAAAAATATTTGATTAGTGTTCGTTAGAACCATGATGTAAAAAGACAGGTCATTTCCAATACGCAGTCGTTTAAAGAGCCAATCAGAAATCGTTCAAGATGTCAGAATTCAATATAATTGCAAAGTGATACACTGCACTTCTGGGCATTTTTTATTAGCCCACTATGATCGTTACATCATAATACTTGACTTCATATGCACAATGATACACCTGTCTTTTTACATCAAGAGTAAAACACGAGAGTAGAATTTCTTATAATGTCGCATCTTTTATTCTGTCCCGTATGATTTTTAAACACGAGAAACTGAACTCCATCACGTCCATCTGGTGGCGATCTCGCGTATTACTCACGAATGAGTGGTAAAAAATATCAAAATAATGGAAAGATATCTTTTTCATGTCTTTTCGGCAATGAAAAGATATCTTTTAGTTGACTTTTTCTTTACGAAAATGACAACCATAGAAAGATGACGAAAAGATGTCTTTTTTAAGTTATTTTTAGTTTGTCTTTCCGATAAAACTAAGAGATATCTTATAGACATCTTTTAGTCTTGCTAAAAAGATAATCTAAAAACAATGTCTTTTCATCTTTTAGACACTTTTTCGCTTTGTTGAAAAGACAACTTAAAAAAGACTATTTTTCGTATTCTTATCTTTTAGTATTTGCTGAGTACTTGTTGACGTTATCAATGTTCTATCAATAGGAGAGCATCATAAACGTCGCGCTAATTAAATCCTTGATAGCGATCATGTAATTTTTTTTCTAGGATGGAAAAAATGAAAATTCCTTGTATGTATGTATATGTACCAAGGACTTCGATTCGTTCCCTTGGTTACTTTTTTAAAACTTTCAAAAATTCAGATTATTTCGTTTTTACGTCAAATTTAGTTGTAAGCGGACGTAAGGTTTAAAGTTCGGCACAAGAATTGTCATAACAATTACTTAAGTTACATTTCAAAACTTCCTCTCTGAGGAAAATTTTACTCGAAATATATAGTACACGTAATGTATACTATAGCATATAGAATAAAATCTTCCTCACAAACATTTTAGAACGTAGTCTTAGAGACTAAGTTGTAGACGTAAGTAACGCACAAACTTTGGCGTATGACATTTATTGCCGTCTCTTGGAGACACGTAATAATTGTTATACGTGAAAGCTTGTGCGTTACTTACGTCTACAATTTAAGTCTAAGTAAATGTTACGACAATTCTTGTGCTCAAATTCTTAGTCGTATCATTAATCGCACGAATTATGAGCATTAAGGTAGAAAAGTGATAATTTCTCAGTTTGTGAAAATTTCCGAGGAAAAGAATCGAAGTCCTTGGGTGTGCGAACATATATATATCAAAATTTTTACTTTTCACGTTTCCGCTCTAGCGAAAAAATTACATATGCTATCTTGTTGGTTGGTGTAAACTTACTCGAGCCGAATATGTTATAATTTTATCCTATTGATTTTTTTCAAGACAAATTCTGATCGGTTATAATCAAATCGGCTATTAAGCGTCGCTCAAATTATCCCACCTATCTTCTTTCACCATGTTGTTAAGAGTATTTTGTTAATATATTTAATTGTGAATCTAATTAGAGACAAAAAAGAACAGACTAATTATTGAAACTAATTATTGAAACTGATTTCCAGGCTGTGATCGATTTGGACGCGCTTTAAGAGTTGTAATCATCATTCTGTCTTTATCGTTCATTAGACGTAAAATAAAAATAGAAATACTGAAAAGTGCTGAAAGTGTCCAAATTGAGCAGCCTCTATGTGGTGGTAAACTTGCATAAAGAAGGGTCGTATTCCAAAATTACTGTCAGCACTGAAAATGCTATAATTTACGTCACGTGCATTATAGTGTTCTTAGGTCACATGATTCACCGCCATGTTGTAAAATGTACACAGTAGAATTATGATAGGACAGGTTTTTAAATTTGAATTTCTATTAAACTTCTAATACGTCCACCATATTCCTAAGTGTACAAACCGATACATGCGCACTAAAAATTGCAGATCACAAAAAGTTCACTGTCGCTACTAGATATGATTATACCAGAAAAGTTTCTCTCTGATTATATTGGGTGTGGTCGAGTTGCCACTACGAATGCTTCGAAGCATCTAATTAATCAAGTGAAAGAAAGAATTTCACTAATTGACTAATTAAAAAATGCTTCGAAGTATTCATAGCGGCAATTCGACTGCACCCACTGTGATATCACTGCGTATGCTCTGACGCTCGAGGCTTTATGCTCCCATGTAAATATACCCTAAAGATGTCTTTTCATGCTGACGCTCGACTCAAGCATTAATTTTGATCACGTGACCGGTATAAAAAATATCTTTATACGAAAAAGGACGGTGTGATCGCTTTCAGATTTCTGTCTGATTCAATCGTTGTATTCATTGAATCTATCACAACCAAGAGGTGATTGGTTACGTGTCATTTCTTAGCAAATCGTGTAACTCAAATCAGTTACAAATAGAACAGACTTATTGATGTTATCGTGGAGATTTATCATTGTCCATCATCGTCCCAGCTGTAGCTATAGCAGGCCAGCCTGTCTACACCTGAGTAGCAGATATATCTACCGTGTTATGGTTAAGTTATATTTGTAAACTGTAAACTTATTACCTCCATTTAATGGTAGAAGCTATTATTCACAGAACGATCGGATTGTCTGGGAAATTAGTGATACCTATCATTTTTTCCTAGCGGTATTTAAGCGTCTAACGCATTTGTATCGTGTTTACACAATGGACGAATATGACGAACCTTCAGACGTCGAGATGGTGCCTTTCAATGAAATAGAGAGATCCGAAGCAATATTAAAGCCAGAATTACAGGTGACAGAAATGAATGATTTTAATTGATATATGTTGTTAATATAATTTTTAGGTGTGCTTCGAATTACACTTCTAAATTCTTTTAGATACAAACATTAGAGAGTAATTCTGAAAAATCAATAGACACGTCAGGCATAGATATATTTAGCAAAGAGGAAAGATTGAAGTTAGAGGAACGAGCAAAGCGTTTTGGCTTGACAGAAAAATACAAGGAATTATCACTAGAAGATGATTTGTATAGCAGGTATAAGATACTTAATTGATTCGGTAAATTGATTTAGTAAAAGCAATTGCTGCTATTTCATATACTTATGTAATAATTGTAGCATGGGTATTACGGATGATGAGAATGCAAAGAACGTTAGATTGAATGTAATTCACATGAGAGGAACTGAAGATATGAGTACCAAAGATGTATTCAAATATTTCCAAGATTATGATCCAATGTCAATTGAATGGATCAACGATGTATCATGTATGCTTCAAAAATTTGATTTTATTTGAAATAAAATGGCACCATATCATTTGACATTTTGATATATAATTTGTAATATTACAGGCAATGTAGTCTGGTTTGATAAAGAAACAGCAGCTAGAGCTATGATGGGATTATCTAGGAGAATTTTAGGCAGTATTGTAAAATATTCGGATCGAGAGAACGATTCTGACAATACGAAAGATGACACAGTGAAAGCAGATGAAGAAAACGAATCTATCAATGCAGACAAGAATGGAAAGGAAGACAATTGCATTAGCATTAAAGATATTGATTATCCATTACCTCCTGGTACATGGAGAAAAGGTATTGATTATCCAAAATCTAAAGGAATATACTTGAGATTCGCTACTAAGGCAGATAAAAAACAGATCAATGCAGAGAAAAGAAGTGAATACTATAAAAAGTATGGAAATCCCAACTTTGGAGGTAAATGCAATTATGCGCAGCAAAATCAAATTAGAATTAAAAATTATGAAGACAGATGATAAAATTTTGTTTCTATGTAAATATGTAGGTCTCAAAGGAATTTTAACGGAATCTCGTAAGCGTATGTACAAGCAAATAAAACAAAATAAACGTAAATCATTGGACGAGGATCAAAATCAGGATCAATCAAAAAATCCATGGGGTGCATTATCCGAGACATGGGGTTTGAACGATGTTGTAGAGGATGATTTTCTTCCAAGGAATGGTGTTAAAGATCAAGGACGTAGTATAAAGGAAAGATTGGGTCTCAAATACCCGGAAAAGGATATGATAAAAACTGAAGAATCAGGTGAGGCCAGTTCGAGCGATAGCGATAGTGATGAGAGTTGGTGTAAACGGAGTAAAATTCCTCGCATGCGAATGCACGCCGATGATGAGGAGGAAAAAGTACAGAAGCGTCGCGCAAAACTTCGAGTCCAAGTTAGTTTATCTTTTTAAAATTTTTTTCTAATGTATTCTATAAGTTATATCCAAGATCTTATATATCTTTTTCTTTTAGATGATTCTGAATAATTTAAATAACAGCGGTGACTTACGATCAAAGCTGGGAAAACCGAAAGCGAAAATGCAATATCGCGAGCCCATTCAAGTAGTGGTCACAAATACGAACGCAATAAATTCGAAACGCGATAATTCTGGGATAGTTCGGCAGCAGAGTCACCAGAATGTGAAAGAAATACACTCGATGGAAAGAGAAGAAGGAGAATGGCAAGAATCGGAAGAGGATGGACATGAAGAAGAAGAAGACAAGGAGGAACAGAGGCTTGGCCAGATGAACACAGAAGAAGGGCGAGAAGGAGAGAAGCAAGAAGATGAAGAAGGTGAACACAATGAAGATGAAGAGGACAGCAGCGAAGAAGATGTGCTTGCAAAAGAAATTCAGGGCCCTAAAGGTAGTGTGATAAAAGTAGTTCCGCCCAAACCGCGTATTGCATCCACTGTATGGGCAAGATTAAATCATGCAAAAAGCGAAGCTAGTGACAGCTATTTAAAAAGCAGGTATGGAAATAATTTAGTTAATGTTATCTACTTAAGATATGACAAACAGCATAATTTTTTTCGTATATTTTTATTTCCAATTACAAATTGGCAAAAAATGGAGGCAGTATGTATTTCACTGAAGTTGCTTAGTTATCAAAAATCTCCACAATTGCAATGTATTTTATTAATTTTTGGTTGGAATAAATATTTCATGTATCCTAATTAATTTTTAAAATTAAATATTCCGACAATATTCTTTATCTTGCTAATTTTGTTAAAAGTGTAGAATACATGTAGAGCGTATATAATATTTTTTGTTATATAAATTGTGATATATAATAATGTTTTTAATGTATGCCCTCCAATATCTTTGCGCAATAAAAATGCGCATCTTTTTTAAACATATGTGTATAACTATACGCGTATATAATTATATGTATTTTGACGTATACCTCTGCAAGCGAATTCACGAATTCTGTTTTTTTTTTAAAGATCATCAAACAGCCGCGATTTGAGGAGTACCCTAAAAGGCGGTGACCTGCGATCACGTATCGGAAATCACACCAGAGGACGTTCTCCACTGAGAATAGAAGTAAAAAACGACAAATACACAAAAGACAATAGTGGCGGAGATTGATCCCTGTATGAACAATCTAATTGTTTAAAAGCTCGAAAATTGTAAAAAGCGCAGATGTATTGTTTTAAGACTTTTTCGTAACATTTTATATCGGCTACAGTGGAATATAATTGTAAATTAGCATGTGGGTATATATGTATTCAAGTTTACATAATTTACAGACTAATGTGAAATTTTTCTTTTTTCATCATTGAAAAGATTGCAATTTTTTTACACACATGCAAATATCATGAGAAGAGGAAAATATTGATAAAAAATTTTTATTTTATACTATATGTTAATGATTGATCTTCCAGTAATAATCATTATTGTTTTTATTATTATTAGACAGATAATGAATGCTTCCGATAATATCGCATATAAATTTGATGATAACATAGATGATGTATCTGCAAACTAATGTTATATTTCTGCGAAAAGAAAAACGGAGTACTTTGAACAACTAAGTACTTTGACCGAAATATTTGTGCAATTATGGGAAAAGAAAAATTTCGAAGAAATTTCTCTCATATTGCTTCGAAGTTATGATAAAACAATGTACCTTTTGCACGAAGAATATCATACGAAAGTATAGTTTCGTAAGCTCTCAGAACAGCATTACGTTTTTCAGATGAATTGATGAATTGAGATATTTTGTAAAAGCATTTCTGATGATTCAGGATACTATATCACTGCAAAAAAAGAGTAATGAAAGAAATAAATAATAAATAATGATAATCTATACTGTGTTACATTTATATCATTTCTCTGCTATATTCTCTTATCATCAAATATTCCGGTTGATAAATTTTGACGATGTAATCCGATAAATTGTGAAAAATTAAGCGAAAAGCGCATTAAAATTTTATTTTATTATTCTTCAACATGATGTAACCAAAAACGAAACGAACTTACAGAAATTATTGCTTCATAATTTAAAATTAAAAACTTTACAGGGATAAATAACACAGTGAAAATAATTGGCCAATAATCTCTTTTTATATTAGCATAATAATAACTGGAATAGCTACTTAAAATACAATAAGCGATAATGATTAACATGAATTATGACGGTTCGTTACGGATAACAATTGGAACAGCAATCGAGGTAATAAAGAAATCGGGTAAAGAATACAGTAAGTACATTTATTTCTTAAATGGCTGCTTAGCTACATTCATAGCTACATTCTCGTTTATAAATTTCTCCGTTCAATATTATATTTTTGAAAAAATAATGCCAAATCGAAGTGATTGTATTCGATTCGATTGTAAATATCGAATATTCATTCATTGCTTTTGCGGCTAATTTTTAATCTCTTATACTGTATCATATTTCATATTTATCGAATGAACAATGCATTAAAAATTACGTATTTAATTTTATCCGCATATTCGATTATCCCTTCGCCCACATGATTTTACATCGAACGTAAAATATGTTCGCTATAATCAGAATTAAAATTTAATCTACTTTAATTTTGACTTTCTGATTACTTAATTTATTGTATTCATTGAATCGTTCTATTTTTAATGAAATTTCCCTGAATATTATAAATTTAGCATATTTGAGGAGCAAATCCGATTAATCCAACGCGGTAGAATAATACATCCCTTAAAAGTATTACAGTTTCAGCTCTATAATTGTTAGTTAAATAATAAGATAATATTTACCATTGTTTTATAAACGCTATGAATGCAGCTTCGGCGACAAGAAACTATCAATGATTCACAGCGACACAATTGAAACGGACAAGACGTTATCTTTCACGATATTGCCGTTCGGGAATTCGATATGATTAGAATTGGAACGACAAGAAATCAAGGGATAGAAACAATCTCGGGAGACGAAATGCTGACCTTTTTATTTAATCGAAAAGCTAAAAGAGCCACTCAGTTGAACCGCAACTTTATAGGCTTTTGCGTCCCAAATTATTTCAAGTTACGTTGATTGCGATGGTATAAATACATCTTCCCGCGATGGAATTCTTGCACATATCTGCATATGTTTGCTGCGCACAATGTGAAAAATCCGATCTTGCCCGTCGTTGAAGAAATGATCGTGCGATCCTTTCTCTTCAAAGGCTTCTTTTTCCTCCCCTCCTTCACTTCTATTCTACGTAAAAACACTAAATAATTTAGTCAACCACTCGTTAACTCAAAAATTAACAACTGTCATTCTACAATTAGTTGAGGAAACGGCATATTACTCCTCCATCTCGCTCCGCTACCTCTCTTTCTACTCTTCTTTACAAGTTCAATGATATAGCCGTCGAAATAACATCGAAAATCGACAGATGAAAATATTCCGTGAATGCACCGGATATACAAGAATCGGCAACAACAACAAGTACACATACATAACTTTAAGTATATTAGGCCAGATGATATTGACAATGTCTCATCAATATATTACGCGTAACGTTCTACGTTCTCAGCATTTTCCCCAAAACACTTTTTTATATCACAACCCAAATAACACAGCGTCTACAAAGCGTTAAGAAAACGCTAAAGTGTATATGTATATAAGTGCTTTTTTAGTGCTTTGCAGGAACTGCTGTGTTATTTAGGAATCTATATGTATGTATTCAATTATCATTGACAGCGAGAGCTTCGATTTCTCGTCGGCTTACAATTTCGCTGAGCGCACGATTTTATTATCGCTTGCCCATGATCTACGATATTATACGAACTGTTTAAAAGGCCTCGAACGTGAGAGAGCATTCTTCAAAAAAACTCGGTATATACGGATCGCATCCGTTGTAACAGGTGTCTTATTTAATTCTGCAGTGACATAAGGTCATAAAAGACTTCATGGAGTCAGCGTTTTACAAGGAGAAAATAGCTGAATATTGTGTATTAAATTCTAACATATTATCGTGAACTAGTATGAACTCGTTTTTAAGTTTCAAGTTAAATTCGAATTAAATGTCGAATTAAATTCTCCATAAAGAGATCACACTCACATTATTAATATATGGTTTTCAGAAATCTCAAATGCAAGATTTATATCAATTTAATTTAAATTTTTAATTCAACTTTATCACGGGAAGAGAAACTTGTAAGAAATAGAAGCACAATACATATGTATCTATCGAAGTTCTTTGTACTCGCATGTGAAATATTCAAATAACGATTAAGATCCATCCGTGAATCATTGGAAGATTGATACACATTTACTTTGCTTTTGAGTTACACATACAACTAAAACTATCCAAATTCATCATTCAATAGCATCAACTAACGTGAAATAATCTAATTCAGAATCTGTCGTTATAAAGGATTCACTTGGATTTATTTTGGAAGAGATTATATCTGTGTGTACGTATCGCGCAAGAAAACTGTAAACCGCGAGAGATTCCTTAACTCTTTTGCCCACGACAATTTGCCAAACGAATTCGCACGGATAAACATCGAAGGAAGATAAATATGTATTAAATCGGAGACGCGGAGATTGAAATCATGACATTATGGTAGAATATTATGATGATAGAATATTATTCGCTGTTATGTCCCTCGCATTCTTAGGAAGGAGGCGAGGCGCATCAGCATGAATCAGCCTCAACGAGAATTCGTAATCACTAGAAATGCATCTTAGATCTAGATAAGAATCTTACGAACAATGAATTTTTATTATTAATTTATTTTTTAATTCTTTAATTATTATTATTAGATTATCGAAGAAGGTGAAGATCGGTAACAGTTAATAGAGGAAGTAAATACTTTGTCCCTGTTTTAGTATTTTTTTCCTTCATTTCTTTTTTTTTAATTTTCACCTCGTCTCTCACAACCTATAGTTTTCTTGAGAATAGGATTAAAAAAATTCTCTATGTATTCACAGTAAGGCCGAATGGAGCTATTGATATCTGTCAGCGAATTCGATTTCTATAGCGATTCAAATTGATTTTCGTAAATAGATTTTGGATTGCGATATTAATTTTGGGAGGCTCTAAGAGCGGATGAGAGGTTCAAACAATGTAATAACATTTTGTAAAATTTCCGAAATACTAACTTGGGACTTTCTTCTACATGTTATTCAAATTTTCACTTTAGTTCTCAACTCGGGCACCGTCGTTATTATCACACGCTCAGAAAGAAGATCACGATTCTCTTTTTAATATAAATTATATACTAATATTTTCGTGAACGCGCCGATTATTACGCGTCGCGTATTCGCTATAACGTTGACTATTATAAACAGATTAAATACCAAAAGAAATTCTGCCACACACGTACGTACATACGCACGCAAACACAGTCATACGTACACACATAAGACGAAAAACATCATACGAAATGAATTATACGAGTACGCTACAAGTGTTCGAATCTCGTAGACATAGAATGAACGTTTAATGTATCGATATTCTCGATATCTACGATATTTCCGATATCGGAAAACATCGAGGCACGATAAGCCGAATATATTGCCTTAGTTACGCCACATAATTACGCATTGTAATCTCAGCCATTTCACTTTCAGAAAGTAAAAGAAATAATTCGAGAAAAAACGATGAAATGAAGATAAAGTGTTTCGCGTGTCACGCCTCGTCACGCTCGCAATTAAATCACAGACAGACGGTATGGTACGATACGGTACGACGATGATAAATTAAAAATACATGTTGTACCAATTGATATTATGCTATGTTCGGTATAACATAAAAAACACTATATTTGCTTTCTCCGAGTAAGGACATGCGAATGTACAAGCGTATGCGCGGCATTGCGACTGTTTCACTCACCCGATTAATCGGCTTGATTAATCGTTCGTTGATCGCTGAACTAAATCTTTCATCAATATCCTAGTATTTTTGTATCATCGGCAATTCGAGCGGCGATGAAGTGGCGATGATTGTTAAAAGCATGCTTTCTTCATATCAATCCCGTTATTGTTCGTTTTTCGTTCCATTCTATTCTTTTTTCAGTTCATCACGCATATCCACTATTGCGATTCTGGCAACAGCATGCCTGATGAAAAAGAACAGAAACATTCAATTGTCAGCGCATCAAGAGATTGGCGATACGATAAAAGACGAATTTAACAATTACCAGTCGACTACATAGCATTCTCTTGATGATTTTTTTGGAACAATAGAGTCTCCTCAAAAATATATTGTTTTAATACTTCTTTTGGAAGATCATCCAACTCCATGTCGAACTTAAATGGCTCCTCTGCCACAGGCTGAAATTTACGAATAACAACATTACTTGTAATTACAATTAACATTCGTGATTGCAATTTTACTGAAATATACTTCATCGCCAGGGTCATAATATTGCTCCAAATAGGGATGCGCCAACGCATCTTCCACCACGATACGCTTATTAGGATTGAACGTCAACATTTTATCTAAGAGGTCCAAAGCTCTTGGATCGGCATTGGGGAAAAGACTCGTCCACGGTACCTTTGGTTTATATGGCAACGATTGGAGATAATTCCGTGCCTAAAATCAGAACGCTTCAATATCATTATGTTATAAATGTAAGGTGCGAGTCAACGAGCCCATAAAGTGCAATGCAAAATATATATTCTTGGCTTAGATTCTATGAGATGCAAAAACAGAGATAGATGTAAGCATCCAGTACTTTCTCATTTATGATGCACTCGAGATCCTCCGGCGAGGGCGATCCGAGAACACCGAGAATATGATTCAACTGATCTAAATAGTGTTTGCCAGGGAATATCGCTCGTCTCGAGAGCATTTCTGCCAGGATGCAGCCTACCGACCAAATATCTATGGATTTGGTATAACCCTGTGTTAAGAGAACTATGTTAGAACCACGAAGACGCGTGAAATGTACTTTGGTTCTCATTCCTTGAATGAGTTTTCACTTGTGAGACGAATACCTTGGAATTAAGCATAATTTCCGGAGCTCTGTACCACCTCGTCGCCACGTATTCCGTGAGGAAACCCGCATGATTGTGCTCCGGATCCGCGACTCTCGCTAGACCGAAATCGCAGATCTTAAGGTCACAGGTGGTATTCAACAGCAGATTACTCGGCTTCAGATCTCTATGTAACACGTTCGCCGAGTGTATATACTTCAACCCTCGTAATATTTGGTACAGAAAATAACATATGTGATCGTTACTAATAGCCTGCAAAACGAGAATTTTATTTGGACTTTTCATTAAATTTGCAGTTTTTTTTTTCTTTCGTCTTTAACGTAGATCTACAGAATGCATGCCAATACTTACTTGTGTCTTTAGTAATTTATAGAGATCAGTTTCCATCAGACATTGAACGATATATACGTCTTTCATTTGCTCCATAGTCGGCGCTCTTAATATATCCCTTATATCTATTATCTATTGTGAGAGAGAATACAATATATTAATAACGATACTTTATAAAAGATACGCTTAGCGTAAACTGTTGGGACGTCCAACTTACGTTCTCGTGCTTAAACCTTGTGAGAATTTTTATTTCTCTTAAGGTTCTCTGACTATACGTTTGATGTTCGAAAGGCGAGATTTTTTTTATGGCTACTTTCGTTTTGGTGAGATTGTCGTAGGCGGATCTGCAAGAAAATATTATAAAGATAAACCTAGCCACATTTATTATTCAGTGGAAACCTTTTTGGCGCGCGTTGCTGCTCCAGGCGCTTCATAATTCTCCAATTATCCCACAGTATATCTCAGGGCATATGAATAAAAGAAAGTTTTTTTCAGCAAATGATAAAAGTAGAAGAGCAAATATTTGTTTCAAAATAAAAGTGCAGGATAAAAACAACGCAATTTGCACGAGTGATCCTACAAAAGAAATAGAGACTCCACATTCCTGGATCTTTTATTCGCAATGTATTTCATGATTTAATAATTGCAACAATCTTTTCACGTACTTGTGAATCCAAAATTTTTTCTTAAAAGACAGATTAATAAAAATAATAAAATAACAGATAAAAAAAGAAAAAAAAATTCCTTTGTAAGTATAAAGAAACTCTTTAAAATAAAAAGTATAGTCCTGCAGTTTATTTTAAAATGAAATAAAGCAGAAAAAATTTTGATAAATAAGAAAACGGTTTTTATTTCGTCATACATATTCTTCTGTTTTTTTTATGTATATTTTTTCCATATTTTATTCGCGATTGATCGTATAAGCGTAAAAAAATATATACAATATATATATATATATATATATATATCGTTATCTGTGTGTTCGTCAGAGCGCAAGCACACAAATAATCTAATATCTTTATTCATATCTTTCAGAACGAAATTTTTCCCTTTCGGTGACTAGAGACTGGAGACTGGAGCAGTCGCTTTATTCATCCGGCGCATTTGTTTATCTTTTCTGCTATCGTCTGAAAAGCTTGACCTAACTTAGTGTGAGTTTATCCATAGAGAAACTTGTGTCTTTGACGGTCGCGATGATAGGATGTGGTCGCGCGCGATACAGGATTCTTAGCGATAATAAAAATCAAATTCGCAATGTGTCTGATGTATTACATCAGAAGCCGCGACTAAAGGTGCGTTCCGAGTTACACATGAAACGCATGATTTATTGTTTTATCCTTTTTTATTATTTGATGAACAACAAAGACAAATAATACATCATACACTTTATGCGAAACTTGGAATGCATCCTAAGAGTTCCGATCGACTACATCAATTAGATATCAAAGGTAATTCAATCTCTTGAATTAAATAATATTTTATTATTTTTAATTTCATGTGTGTAAAAATATAAATCAATCCATTTCCGCGGTAAGTTTCAAAGTAAATCATCCATATTTACGTACGCATTTAGAAAATAACCTTTTATTTACTTTTTAACTTTACATGTATCAAAATATAAATCAATTCATTTCTGTATTTTATTTTTCAAAATAAACGCCTATATTGACGTTCATATTGTATTTAATAAATAATAAATTAAATTTAAATCAAATTTATTTTCTTGAGTTAAATTGTTTAACTTCATTATTTTAGTCAAACTAACGATATATCGGATATGAGCAATGATATCTAAAGAAATTATTAAAAATAACTCAAATTAGATATATCTGAGAGATAGGCTCGATATACATTTGAACAAATCTATTAAAACTCTAATCTTTATTTAATCTTATCCATTGCGATCGATAGATAACAGAATATGGAGATGTCAAAAAGTAATTAAAGTGAAAAATGCAATAAATAATTTTCTTTGTTATAAATATTGTTAAATAACTCAAGTTATACCTAATTTGAATTATTTTTAATAATTTCTATAAGTCATCATTCAATATGTCATTAATTTAACTGAAACAAAGGAGTTAAATTGTTTAATTCAAATATTTGTACAATGTATTAAATAACTCAAAGGATTAAATTTGATAGTTTAATTTATTATTTACTAAGTGAAGTTTAATTTATTATTTACTAAGTATATATGTTAATATGAACATTGTTTACATTTAAATTAATCATAGAAATAGATTTACATTTTGACACGCATAAAAGTTGAAAACAACAGAATGTTATTTATATATAGCTTAAGAGATTGGATTGTAATTATTCTTTTGATATCCAATAGTGAAGTAGCGTTATCTTTTTAGAAAGATTTTATTACCGATAAATAATATTACAATTATAAATAGATTATTAAAATGGTACCCTGCAATTTATGTTCGTTTCATTAAAACAAGATCTAGAAGATTAAAGCGAGAGATTAAGGTAAGAAAAGCTAGAAGGATCAGGATACATCAAAGGCAACGCGATTAGAGGAAATCTCTTTTTAATCGCGCATAAGTCGGAGCTCCGATATTTTTATTCGACATCAATATTATCAACGCAACATCGTAATTATAGAAAAATCAATTCCGAATTTCTCAAAGAATCTACCGTCAGAATCCAAGAGCGTCGGGATTATTTAACTCGCGAAACGGAATTCTCTCCGAAATATCTTTTGGCGCGCAAAAATATTCCATCACTTTTTAGCATGAATTCGCCGTGATATAATTCATGCTAAATCGTAATCATGTTAAATAGCAATAGACGATAAAAATGATAAGATAAGATTAGTAAATCTCAAAGTGAATTTTCATCTGATTAGCATGACGTATGGATGAATGCAAGAAGATAAAATGAGAGAAGACGTACAAAAAAGAGAAAGAAAAAAAAAGGGAATAATAAGGAAATGTAGAAAAGACATGAATGGGAAAAATACGGTGAAAGGGGCGTGACGTGCATTTGAAAGTGATGTAGACGGTAGAACGTGTAAGAGAACCATGATGCGTGCGTGTGTGCGTACGTCATACGTATATACTATTATACGAGATACGAGCGTCGAGCGCGAGCGGAGCGGAGCGGAGCCGACGCATACAGCCGACAGCGTACACCGATCGGCGGCTTTTGTCCGGAAGGGGGCTTTTGTCTTCGGACATACGATTCGAGGACACGGCGATCGGGGCCGCGGATCACCGCTGATCGACTCGTCGCTGTCACGTCTCCGTTCGCGTCGCTGCTCTCAAATGTTTATTGTCAGTCGACCTGTCAGATCAGAAGATCGGCCGGCCGCCGCAAGCTGCCGATCGAGCGAGCGGTCGTGACACGACCGATGAACACTTACACGACCATGCCGTAGGCGCCTTCGCCCATATATGACAGATTCGTGTAGCGCGGCCCGACCTCGAACGTTTGCCCGCGCACTACCTCGCAATTAGGATTCACGCTCGCGGAGCCCTCGCACGCCGCCATTTTGACAACTACTTTGCGTCCCGGAGTCGGGACTGTCGGGAGTAGTGTGGCTCGGCAAAACGCTCCTTGTACGCTACCCGCGCGATAAACTCTCGCCGAGAGAGCGACGCGCAACGACGCCGCGTCACTGACGCCGCCGCGCTCTTCAGTCTTCGCCTTCGCTCTTCCACCTTCCACCAGCCACAGTTATCCCTTATCCGCGCCCCGCGGCCCGCGCCTTCGCCCTTCGCCTTGGGTTTCAGTTTGGGTGGGCGCGGCGTGGGAAATGTAAAAGGCGGATAAAAACGAGCGCTCGCAACGCCCCTGTCGTGCGAAGGTGTAAGCAGCGATTAATCTCGCGGCATCCGGACGATGACGACTGATGACGGCCGAGTCGAGTCCAATTTGTGAATCCAATGCTCGAAAGAGAGAGACAATAACACGGAAAATGTCTGTACACGTTCAAACTTAAGAAAGAGAGAGAAAACGACGTGGTTTCTTTGTAAATGACATAACATGAAGTTTCCTTTCTCTCTCTCTCTCTCTCTCTCTCTCTCCCCTCCCTCTCCTCTCGCTCTTTTATTCTTTATTATTCATTCATTCATTCTCTTTCCTCTCTTTCTCTCCCTCTTTTCCATCTCTTTATCTCAATAATAAGTATATTAGGTACATTAGGATATATGTCACTCTTTCTAGAAAATTGAAACAAGTTTTTCTTGATAGGAACACACGTTGTTATTATTGAATAAATAAACCTGTAAGGAATAACTGTAAGATATTACGTCTACTATCACTCCTGCCGTTCTTCAATCACGATTCCTTTTACCTTTTTCGATTATAGGTATTAGAATATCAGAACATCGATAAGAGATGAAGCCATTGACAAATATTTGAACTCGTTCGAATGACGTCATGGTAAATTTGTCTGCTATCGAATCGTCGTATCGATTTGTCGCAATCGATTGTCGACTCACAGTGACTCGCTGTAGATGCAACATGCAACAGACGATGGTCAACAGTGATTACGATTACGACAGTTTGTCAACCGGTGATTCACTATCGATATTTCAATAACAATTAGTTTTGAATTGTTGTTAATAATTGACGAAGCGAAATGAACGCACCTCCGACTTTTGAGTCATTCTTATTATATGAGGGAGAGAAAAAGTATGCTGATCTTTGATATTTATCGAGATCTAATCACGATTTAGGTTCTAGAAACACGTTAATGTTTGCGTTTTTTGTAGAATTATAAAAGAACAGGATACCAAAGTACCAAATGCTGCGATTTTTACGATTAACAAGGAGGATCACACGTTGGGAAACATGATCCGCAAGTGAGTAAATGAGCATGTTACTTCGGTTCTTTTTTAGATAGCTAGCTAATTTTGTGAATTTCTTTCGATTCTTTAGTCAGTTACTGAAGGATCCTCAAGTATTATTTGCTGGCTATAAAGTTCCTCATCCCCTGGAACACAAATTTGTTATTAGAATACAGACAACTTCTGATTATACTCCACACGAAGCGTTTATGCATGCCATCACCGATTTGATCGCAGAACTCTCATTGTTCGAAGAACGTTTTAAGGTATACTCATACAAGATGTAAAGTTAATATATATATATATATATATATATATATATATATATAACATAACTGAAAGTACTTTTACGTTTTAAGGAAGCAATAAAAGAGAAGAAAGAAGGCTTGGATTAAACAGCTGAGTCTACATTTTATAATTATATCTTTTTATATCTAAATTTTGATTTAATTTATTAAAGTGTATTGGATATCACAGACATATAACAAACACAATCATGTAAATAATTATGTTATAAAGGATTGGATTGAATCCAAGCAGAATGTTAAAGAGGCTGGGAATAATTAGCTTAAACATGCTCAACTACTGTCTTGTATTTGCACACACAAACACACACACACACACACACACACACACATACACATACGCACATGCATATTCCATTCTTGTAAATATTTAAACTTTATTATTAACTGTGAATAAATTTGTGTATCAAATTGCATTCTATATCTTTAATTAATTATATTTGTATGTATATCCTATAGACACAAATTTATGTGGATATGAAATTGATTTTATTAAGAAAAATATTTATATTTTATCAATAAGAGAAACTGAATATCCTGAGTTGTAGGAAGATATGCTTCACCTTTAACATCTAATACTGTTAATAATAAGATTTGTCTCTGCTGATGCTGTGATATTGCTACTGCATATACAAGTATACAAAAAAATACAATAATTGCATTGATCACGATTATCATTTATTTACAATTATATCACAATATCATATTTATGATTATAAACATACCACAATATCATATTTACGGTTATAATTTTAATATTGAAATACTGAGTATGAATAACTGCATTTTATAATTAAAATTGTACGAAGTACAATTTGAAGAATAATTCATTTTATTTCTTCCATAAATTGTGGATCTTGACTAAAATCTATCAACCATCTAGCTGCGGTATAAGTGGTCGGTAAAGTAATCAGTTTCTTCAAAATTTTATATACTTTAGGGCTATGATGATATGTAGCTGCGGCAAATTGCCTCATATATTCACTATAAATTTTCTTACTAGAACCAGTCTCATTATTCGCAAATTCATGCAAAAATAATTCTTTTCTTTCTTCGCAGATGTACTTGTTAACAGCATCTTTTATCATTTTCATGCTATCACTTTTTTCTTCAGTTTCTTTCTTTTTCAAACGTTCCTCCAAGTCCTTAATTTTTTTATCACGTTGTTTCAAGCGTTTTGTCAAACTTTGTATAATTTTTTCTGATTCATCAAAGTTCCGTTTTAATGTTTGCACACCAATTTCTCTTTTTAAAATATATGACACATTTGGTTTTTCCTGTATAAGATAATTATTTTTTTTATATGATTATATTATAATTACATTTTAAAAATATATAACTATAAAAATATAAAATATAACTATACATTTAACTTTAATTTATATCATAATAGATCTTTGTTATATAATTACCATTTTACAATTTTCATTACTAATGTCTAGCGGATCAACTTCGATGTTTAATATGTTTGGTAAGGTCTCTTTTTCCTAATAAAAATTCAATTCTTTTGTAAATAATTTATATTACATAATTTATTATTAAAATAAGATTTTTTTTTAATATGAAATTTATAAGATTTACTTACTAATTCAACTAACTGATATTGGGACTCTTGATACTCTTCAAATATTGTTGGAACAGCATTCTTATTTAACATATTACGTAGAGATTTAAATGAAGTAGATTCAGTAAAACATTCTGCTGTAAAATGTTTACTACATAATCTAGAATGTTGAGTAATATCTGTAGTCCTTAAAATATTAGATGGAATTGCTGAAATCCATTGTTTGCGTAAACTTTCATCTTTAGGAAAACTAAAAATAAAGTTTGTACATGAAAGAATAAAATAAACATTTTATATTTTTTATAACGTTTCCTTTATCATATAATTATATATATTTTTTATTTAATTACTATATACACTTAATAACTATATTTTAGTTATATTTACCAATGAAAAGTAATAATGTCACCTCTTATCCATAAACTTTTACAGTTACCAATACAGCAAGTAACTACCATTTTTTATTTATTTATTTTTTTTAATATTAAGCAATATAATATTTATAATATAGTATTTTTTTTAATTTTTCCTTCGATTGGAGAAAGTGTAAGGTGTCTTCTACTGTTTTGCGCAGTATTTCAACAGATACAGTTTTTCTTTTTTAGATTAAAACTGACATCAAAAGGCCTAATTGTACTAATGTAATTAATTTTGAGATAATTATTTAGAATACGGTCATCATCTCCGATTTTGATGAAATTAGGCTTATTCGACGCATTTTTGCACAAAACGAAAAAATCTGAACAAAAAATGTTAGGATGGTAACCCGCGATATTAAGCCGAGATATTAAGCGTTAAAGTTGACGATTATAGAGATCGAAGATCCGTCATATCGATGAGATGCAGCGACATGTTCAAATTCTCTGCTTGACAAACAAATTTTTTGCTTCACAAACAAATTCTCTGCTTGACAAACAAATTGTCTGTTTTAAAAATAAATTCTCTGCTTTATAAACACAAATGTATGTTTGTAATACTGATTCTAAAATGAGTTGAAGTCGAAAGGCCGATATTCATAGTTAGATCTTATATTCAAAATCGTCTTAAGTACAGTCTTAAGAAGTCACAAACCAATCAGAAGGCTGCATTAGCGTCTTACGACCATACTAAGACTGTCTTGAAATAAGACTCAACTATGAATATCAGCCTTAGTCGTACAAATTGCCTATTGGTCAACTTTACCGATAAAACTTATGACTACCAATCATCGACTTATTGTAGAATCAGTGTAAAACAAAGAATTTATTTGTAAAGCAGACAATTTGTTTGTCAAGCAGAGAATATATGTGAATGAAAAATTGTGAATTATGATATTAAAGAAAATTACATTTTTATATGGATTAAAGTTTAGATCTAACATTGTAGTTATTAAAACGCATGACCATAGTGCAGAATTGTGTATCTTGAAATGAGGTGAAAATTACAAAAGTAAACAAACTCATTAAAATATTTATAATTTAATTGATCAATATCTAGTAATCATTGCTCACTTTTGTAATTTTTACCTCATTTCAAAATACACAATCGAGCTTCAGTGACCAAAATTCATGTCGCTGCATCTCATCGATATGACGGATTTTTTTAACTTCTATAGTCGTCAACTTTAATGCTTAATATCTCGGTTCGCGCCGTTCTAACGTTTTTTTTCTTATCTAGATTCTTTCATTTTGTGCAAAAAACGCATCGAATAAACTTAATTTCATAGAAATTGGAACGTTAAGGGGCTCCGCACAATAAAGGGAACAGAAAATCAGAAAACAGAGAATAAGAATTTCAACCTATCAGAAATCATGTATTGTGAATACACAGTTTCAGATAAGTTGAAATTCTTAAAGTGCAGTCATAATAGAAAAAATAAGGAATTAGGAATAAGGAATAAAGATTTCAATCTATCAGAAATCGGATACATGGGAATACACGATTTCTGATAGATTGGAATTCTTATTCCTAATTCCTTATTCCTTCTATTGTGGCCGCACCATTATTCTCTGTTCCCTGTTCCTTTTATTATACGAAACTCCTAAAAATTTCAACCTATTAGAAACTGTGTATTCCATAATACATGATTTCTGATAGGTTGAAATTTTTATTCTCTATTCCCTGTTCTTTTTATTGTGCGTAGTCCCTTAAATAGACAAACAATTAATCTGTCGGCGCTTGTAAAGCCGGTTCTACTAGTTGCAAGCTGATTGCAAGTTTGTTGCGACAGCCAATCAAAACTTGCTTTTGAAATCAACTCTTCATATTGACTGTCGCAACAAACTTATGATCAGTTTGCAATTAATGTAGAACCGGCTTAATAAGTTTTGTTACAAGACAACTTATAGTTTTGTCTAACAGACCAAAAATTCGTGGACATAGTGAAGAATATAACCAAAAAATCATGAGCATTATCGACTGGATCATAGCTACTTAATTCAATATCCGCATATTGTGGACATAGAGGCACTTGAAAATAAAGTATAACAGTAGAGTTGCTCTAGTGCCCATTTTCAATAACGTAGTTTCTACTGAAGGTTTAATTCGGATCAGAATATGTAAGAATCAATCAACTATAGTTGAGTATTCCTCTGTCTCAGACCGGATTCACACCTTGACGGAAAAACGGAAAACTAAAGCCAATCAGAACTCGTGAAAAAACAGAATCAAACAAAATGTACCACCTTCTATTACTGCGAGTTCCGTTGGCTTCTACTTTCCGTTTTTCCGCGTGAACCCGGCCTACAATCGAACGACAGGGGAATGTTCGCGACTGTAGTTGGTTGATTCTTATACTCATATTCATGTGCCCGTATTCATAGTCAGACCTTGTACTTAAGGCTTCCTTAAATTTATTTTTAGATGTTTAGCCAATTACTAAGGCTATTGGCATCTAAATTTAAGGCAGCCTTAAGTATAAGGTCTGATTATAAATACAGGCATAAATCCTCAGTGGAGTAGACCAGCGTCTCCCCGAACGCACCATATATTTTCTGATAAAACGCTGTTTGTATGAGAGGCTTTAGGAACGCCAGAATACATAATACCATCTGGATTCCGAATAAGTCATTGTTTTATGCATATGTGACTTTGTGCACACTTGCCGAAAGAGAAAGAACTGAAGAACGCTAGTTACGCGGTAGAAGTCAATGGGAGTGAGTAGAAGCAAATGGAAAAACGTTAAAAAACGTGATCTGGATTTTTTTTGGAAATCTTGGAACGCTGCCAATTTATGATTTAACTATTTGTATTGGACATTTATGTTGTAGTTTTGATTTGTGAAAACATGGAGAATTTAGAAAAGTCAATCGAAGATACTAAAGATGAAGATAACGTCGAAAGAATCACATGGAAAGATTTGGTAAGTATTCAACCATACTGATATCAATTATAACCTCAAAATTGTGCACATTGTAGTACCTGGTTAGTACCTATGAAAATTTGTATGAAAGATTATTGCGGTAATAAATTATAATATGTATGTTTTTACTATATATATATGTATGTTTTCGAAACAAGTTACGAATCCGTGTTCTCTTCTGTGGTATTCTGTATTTATGAAATTATAAGAAAGAGATTTATAAAGTGTAAGAATAGTAACAAATGGATTATTTATATTAGTGTTTATTAAAAGGTTTCTAGCAGCATACATAGACGATACTGTAAACTCTATTGGAACCTATTGGAGCACGCAATGTGAACAAATCATATGTAACACTGTATATGTTTTTCAACTACAGCACAAGTCGACACAATCATACACAGCTTAAATGATGTGTTTGACTGTGTCATCATTTTTTATCACTTCATGAATACCAACAAATTTTTACATTTTATTACTGTAAATTTTTATGATCTTAGGAATTGTTAATTTATCAAAGTAATTGAGAAATTAAAGAAAGGGAAAAAGAGAAAGTATATAATAAAGTAATAATTATCTTTTAAATATATTAAATTAGCGATAAGAATCAAATAGAGAGGGATATGGAAGGAAGAAGGAAAAATGGAGAGAGCAAGAGAGAGACAGAAAGAAAAAGCATATATATTCAAACACTCTGGAATATGATACTTCTTCAGGCGCATAATTCGTCAATTTTATAAAAATTATTAATGGTTAAAAAAGTTTTTAAAACATTTTTTTTAAATGTATACGAATTAAACACATTATAACAAACAAATCTTTAAATTTTATTATGAACAAACAAAATATATGAATAATATTTAGCATAAAAGGAATTGCATATAATATTTATTTACTATTAAGTTATAGTATATAATTAAAATAACTTATAAAAATATAAATTGTAAATATTTTTATGAATCTTTTGGTAGTACATTTTAAATGATTAACAAAAAAATAATCATTATTACAGGGACTTGTGGATACACTCTGCAAAACATGTTTAGATTTAAAATGGAAGGAACCTACCAAGATTCAACAAGAAGCTATCCCTTTGACCCTTCAAGGTAATTTAAACAATGATTTAATTATACTCAAGTTCTAAAAAAATAGTAACAATCATTTTCTACTGTTAGGCAAGGATGTGATTGGATTAGCAGAAACTGGATCGGGAAAAACTGCTGCTTTCGCATTACCTATACTACAAGCATTGTTAGAGAATCCTCAGAGATATTTTGCGCTGATATTAACACCTACAAGAGAATTGGCATTTCAAATTTCAGAGCAATTTGATGCGTTAGGTAAGAATTGCTTATTTTATTTGTTAAATATTTTGTTTTATTTCACATTACAATTATTTTAGGTTCCAGTATTGGCGTAAAAACTGTAGTGCTAGTAGGAGGGATGGACATGCATGCGCAGGGAATGATACTGGAGAAGAAACCTCATATCATCATTGCTACACCTGGTAGATTAGTTGACCACTTGGAGAACACAAAAGGCTTCAATTTACGACAGTTAAAGTTTCTGGTAATTATATAAACTATATATAATAGAGACTCGGATTTATTTTGATTATCACATTAATTTTGAGTCTTTTATTACTTGTTTTATTCGCAAGGTGATGGACGAGGCAGATCGTATCTTGAATATGGATTTCGAAGTAGAGGTTAATAAAATTCTCAGAGTAATACCACGGGAAAGAAGGACGTTATTATTTTCAGCGACAATGACTAAGAAAGTTCAGAAGTTACAACGTGCATCCTTACGAAATCCTGTAAAAGTTGAAGTGTCCACCAAATATCAGACTGTAGAGAAACTGCAACAATATTACATATTTATTCCCGTAAAATTCAAGGTATGAAATATAAACGATGTAACTATTAAGTCGCAAAATAAAATATCAATTACTACATATATATATTTGTAAAATATTATACCAAAATAGTTATATATAAAATGATCGTTGCAGGATGTATATCTTGTACATATCTTGAATGAACTGGCGGGTAATAGTTTCATGATATTTTGCGGAACCTGTAATAACACAGTAAGAACTGCTCTATTGTTACGAAACTTGGGATTCACAGCGGTTCCTTTGCATGGACAAATGACGCAGAATAAAAGAATCGCCGCACTTACGAAATTTAAAGCAAAAAACAGATCTATTTTAATTTCAACGGATGTTGCTAGCAGGTTAGTTGATAATCTGAATCAAAGAGTTATCATATTAAAATGTATTAAAAATAAATTTTTAATCATTTTTGCATTATTCTTGTAGAGGTCTTGATATTCCGCATGTAGATATCGTTATCAATTTTGATATCCCTACACACAGTAAGGATTATATACATAGAGTAGGTCGAACTGCACGTGCAGGTCGATCAGGCCGTTCTATCACATTTGTTACACAGTACGACGTGGAGTTGTATCAACGAATAGAACAGTTGATATCGAAACAATTGCCATTATTTCCTACGGAAGAGGAAGAAGTAATGTTGCTGCAAGAGAGAGTAAGCGAAGCACAGCGAATAGTAAAAATGGTAAAAACAATTTTAATGTACGATTTGATAACAGACATAGACAATTACATATAAATGTTATTGAAATATTCTAGGACATGAAAAATATCGAAGATAATAAAAAGTCAGGCAAACGGAAAAAACGCGGTGGTGATGAGGATGACGATACAGAACAGTCTATTGGAGTGAGGAAAAGAATGAAAGTAAAAAGCAAAAGAAAATAAGAACATTAGATATTTATAAGATGGTTGTTAATATTAATTGCAATTAATTTGGATGGTAATAAAATTTTTTTTTACGACTTTCGTTCTTTAAAAATGATTTCCGTACTGCTGGAGTATTATTCTGGAGAACTTTGTTACGAATATTTTAATATTAATCGGCTGGATTCGCAATGTTTTAGTAGAAGTTAATTATTTTACTATCATATCAAAGCATATTTTACACATGATAAAGTTTACATGCTTCGTATGTTGCGAGCTAAACTTTGAATTAAATTATGCGAATATTAATTATACGATTATAGCAAAATATTGTAGATCGCACATAAGATTTAATAAGCTCGATAATATATGATTTAAATAGAGTACAAAAATTCAACGACCTTGCACGTCTCATTTGCAAATTAAGAAATATTTTTTTTCGTAAATCATTCATTAGACATTATATATTTTCTCATATTTTCTTGTATATTGTATATTTTTATATATTAGAGATTCTGAATTCATGTCATTCTAAAACTAACATCAGAATATGCATGATTCACAGTTCGTTATTATTTAAGATTTTCGTTGTTCGTAAATGTAGGCTTTCACACACTGTAATTTATGATTTCTTATATTTCGATGATAATTTTCGATTTTTATAATTTTAAGTTTTTGAATTTTATAATTATTTTATAATTACTATTTCTTTTATATTTTCTATAAGCACACTGTAAGTATGCGATCAGCTATCACTTAAATCACATTATGGAAAGATCGATTATTGTCATGATGAAAAATCCATCATAATAATCTTATCGATTTTCCAATCGATTATATTGATTACTCTACTCAGTTATCTTAGAGTATTAAGGCAAATATGAATCTTAATGTATAGATTAGTATTATGCACGAATTAATATGAATCAATTTTCGTGATTTTGTCCTTTGAGTTTGTTTTAAAATCCCACTTTGTTGGCGAATTGAAGTTTGATGAGCAACAAATTCGACAAATTTGCCCATTCACGTTCATGAATATCGTACGAATAATGAAAACTACGAGTCAAGAATTAGGAATCGTGCATAGTCTAGTAGCGCAGCAAGCTTGACTAGATTAGCGGATGAATGATGGAACGGAAACTTGTATGAAGATGCTCCTGTAAGACTTGAAATATAATTAACTCAAGCAATAAGGTAAACATTGTTATACTGAAGAAATTAGTACTGTATTTTAACGACTTGAAGTCTTTGCACAAAGCAGTATGGTATTTAAATATCACTCAAATAATCACAATAAAATATATTATTAAGTAAAATCACAATTTCTTCATCATTTGCAGTGAACGCGTTAGGGGAAATTAATTAGAAGCATCGAAGACAAAATTTGTTATTATATAACAAACGGAGGTCTTCTTTCTCTTGCACGCTTCTATTTGAGTTTTATCACATAAGCAGAAATCCCGTTTACAAGAAGAAATGCAGACAAAGGAAAGCACGTTCGTCCCTACAGCAGAAAAGTGTTATAACGATCGTTATGTACAGCTTTTACACTACTGTAAAATCGATTGATTTGTTTTCATCAAACTTCTATAGAAAATCAGTAATTCATTGTACAAGTTTTTGTAGTACAAAATACGGTACAAGAAACACGGTAAGTATTTCTTCGAATTTACAACTACGATGCATCCTCTAATCGCTAGGAGATTATTAATTGTATAAAGTGGCAACAGATCCTCATTATTTTTCGTGATCATTTGAAACTGCTTAACGGCGCACATAATCATATCGCGCTAATCAACAAATATAAACGTGCTTGGAGAATATTTTTCGGTGTTTTATCCTTGTTGTTTTGTTCTTGCAAAAAGCATTAATTAAAAATGCTGCAATTTTTAAATGTGATATCCATCACGCATTTAATTCGGTTATCAATTAGATGCAAGCTGATTAACAAACATTTTATGTGCAAGCAAGTACTCAATAAAATTGTCAGCATCAAACACAAAGTTTTGGTCGGAATCGCGGTCGATCTCATGCCCAGATTAACCGTTAAGAGAATTTTACTGTTTTAAAATCTTGTAACTTAGATTTTATTCAGCATTTTTAGACAGTTGGTATTTAGGTGTAAAAAGAGTGCTTTTTATAAAATCGGCAATAGGACGTTAAAAAGATATGAAAATGGAAATAAAAAGTATAAATGATTCCTGACTTTTTACTGATAAATATTTAACTAATAAATGATTTTTTTTTATTATAATAAATCGATATAATTATTATTTGAGTGACCTGTAATAATTATATCAATATATTCTAAAAAAGCTAGATGAAATCATTTATTAGTCGAATACTTATCAGTAAAAAAGAAGTTCCCTTCTTCCAACTTTTATATCTTTTTTTCTCAGACATTTCATCCCATTACTAATTATTAAAAAAAGTAATTCTTTTATCAAGTCTAAATATCAATTAGGATCTAAAAATTTTAATTAAAACCCAATGTATAACAGGATTTAAAATAGAAAATCGCATAGAGATCTTCTGGGACTTAATATATCAACCCTTTGCGGCATATAGTTTTCTATCAGCCCAATTTCAATAAAGCTTGATATTTGGGAGATTTTTGGGGGCGACCAAGATGTGACATCTTATAGGAGACTCATGTATTACAAAAAAGTAAAAAACGTAAAAAAATATGTAAAAATTGTAAAAACTGATAGTGAAAGACAACATATGGATATGTTACTATGCCGCAAAGAGTTAAAAAAATTCTTATAATCGTAAATCTCGTAAACATTTGCCGCGACGTATTTATCGCTGTTCTTTTACATATGTATAATGTTTAAAATCTCTCCGATAAATTAAAATAAATTTGAAAAAAGCGTGATCGTGCGATTCCGTCATGCAAATAATATCGAAATCTCTCTGCAACAAGAGTATCTGCTTAGAGTACATGTATACGCTACGCTTTATTCAGTAATGAAATTTCATCTCCCGTTAAATAATTGTATGAGAATCTCAACTTAGTTTTTATTACTAGGGAAAGGGGATGTATATTTAATCTCGTTGTCGAAGGTTCTTGTGAATAATGAATAACGCATTCATAAAAAGGAGTTGTTATGATATGATGATCTTGTGCGAAATTATTTATTTTAAATGCTGATACTATTTTTATAACATGGTCAACAATGTCTAATACAATTAAAGAATTGTAAATATTATATGTACAAAATATTTTAATATAAAAAATGATAACAATTATTATGTTTCTGTAACATGTTAGTATAACATTGGATATATTAATAGATATTTTTTCTTTCCTTTTTTTCGAAACAATTACGGAACAATTATGACGTACTTGATGTTTTATAATTATGTTTCATAGTATCAGCAATTTATTCAGATATTAATGCTTTTACGATACGTTAACATTATTGCGGTAATACTGAGTTTATAATAAATAAATTCGCACAGTATGACTCCTCTTTGCGATTCTCGATTAAACAGATATGCATATTGACAGCGATTAACGTCACTCGATGAATTAGTAAAGTTGATGAAATGCTTATAAAGTATAATAATCTGAGGAAATATTTATCTTGCAAAATCTGTAGCATGAAAAGCTTAGCCTATCACGCTACTGTTAACAATACGCGTACAATCTCAAACTTCGACGACGAGCCCCGGCCTTATCAATCGTTAGAACGCATATAAGTAACCTATTTCAAAAGCGGATTCTAATCACGATGGATGGAATGTTTTCCAAACATAGGTTGAGATGATGTGCTAGTGCGTCAACAAAAATCGAAACAACTTAGGTTTCATTCAAATGAGAAATAAAATATATTCCATAATATTATTATTCACTATTTCTACACATTCTGTACATTAATTCAATTTAAGGGTTTTATACCTCGATACACTTTATACAAAAAGGCTACTTATAATCTAACATTAAGACGTACCATAGCATGAGCGCCCTCCGCCAGACAGCAGACGGGCCGCACGCATGTTTGTACTGGTATTACAGAGTCAGTCGCCAGCAAGTATATCATCCTTTCTCTCTCTCTCTCTCTCTCACGCTCTCTTCTTTCATTCTTCCCGTTATCACACAGCATACTGAATCATTCCATGTGTTTCTGCAATGCTTCTTTCTTCAATTGTCTCTCCAATCTCCCTCTTTGCTTCCTTGGTATCATTTACAATAATTATTTCCCATACAATCTTTCTGCTTGTATCTTTTTTCATTCTTTTTTTTTTCATTTGATCTATCCTTCATCGAAAAAAAAGGATTAAGAAAGATTTTGTCATCGCAACATCGAAATATAATGAAATGCTTTCATTGCTTTCTATGCACAAATTTGTTCTTTTTATAAACTGATTTTTTTTCTCTTATGTTGGACTCTACCGATTTTATACCGAACAGAATTATCTTCTAAAGTTCAGATAACACAATACCGGTACAGAAACGGCGTATTTCGAAGACTCAACGAGCGACAGAACTGTTAGTTCAGATCTCTGTCCTCTAAGTACTTGTATTCAAAAGTAAATCCTTCTTTTTTCCTCTGCCCCCATTTTTCGTAGTCAAAATAGATGTACGTTCCCTGAAACGCAAGCAATTCTTATAGAACATCACTAAACATGTCTAACATATCTAAGATGTGCTATCAAATGATCAGCTTATTCCTCATCCTTTGACGATTCTTTTAAATTGCTCATTTTAGACGATACACTAACCTGCTCGTATTCCTCATTAATAATTTTCGGTTCCTCGTGCCTCTGGAACCACATCATATACTTGGTGTGAAACCTCCAACTTTGTTTCTTCAAAGCCTTTGCTGCTAAATACTGCCCCTTAGACCCCTCCATATAATAAAATATGAAGAATAAAGTTTCCGTAGAAAGGCGTTGGAAGAACTCCACAGTATCCGAATGAGGAAGCTGAACCTAAACAGCAGCACATGTGTGCATTAGTAGCGTCAATCCGTGTAGTTGTTCGCTACGCGGAGAGCGAATTAATGGCTGCATCCAGCAGAAAAAGTTTGCAATTCTTGTAAAATTCTTCAATATAATTGGTTTATACATTTAAATCCAATAAGGAACTAAATCAAAACCAATCATATTAAAAATTTTTACAACAGATGCAAAGTTACTTTTTCTATTGAACGCTGCTTTAGCATCGGACTAAAGAAATGTACCTGCTGATAATAAGGTGGCGTGGTGCATGTATTTCTCGGCAAATATGAACGTAATCTTTCCGAGTCAGACGGATGTGGCATATGATAGTAGGCGGCTTCCATCATTTGGAACTGCAACTGATGCTCCTTCTGTAATGGTACAGGCCCCAAGGGCGCGACCCCAAGCAGCGGAGGAATGTGTGCTTCCGACGTGGCATTGTTGTTGCTACTGTTGCTCGTCTTGGCACTGTCAAAGATGTTTCTATTCGGCTCGGAAGGTGGTATCTCGAGACCTGCTCGGACAATTACTTGTTGGGCAATGGATTTTAAAGAGGACATGCTTCCATCAGGAAGCTTAGGGATGAGACCATTGGCAGTGGACGGTGCTGGCGAGCAGGAGTTTGCGGGCATCGGCGAGGATCTACTGCTGACCGACGACTGCGGCGACGAAGATGGCGGTATCGGTGTAGTCATTTCCGTTTCACTATTGTGATTCTGACTCTGTTGACTGTGCAGTACGTGCGTCGTCTGTGCCGGTGCCGGATTATTATTGTGCTGTTGCGCAATCGTTTGCGGCACATTCGACGTAACACTGGACGTAGATGATGATGATAAGATATTATTCTCACTGTTGTGAGCTACAAAAAAAAAGATTTAATATTATGTATCGAGAAATGTAGTGAAAGTGCAAATTGATCTATCAGAACATTCCACATGAATTGTTAGTCGTGTAAGAAAAAAACGAAATGTCTTACTAGATGTTTTATTGGAGGTAGAATGGATGGCTTGCGAATTGCTGTGCGAGGCAGCTACGGTGGCGAAATTGCCGGCATTAGTCGTGGCAATGTGATTGCTCGTAGAACTAGGCGAGCTATGGCTAGGTGTCATGGGAATGGTTTTGCTTGGAGTGCTGCTCGATAACATGTTCGATTTTATGGTGGCAGTGCTTCCCGTGGTTGGAATGCTCGCTTGCGTATTCAGTAGCGGCCTGACTGCTGTTGGTTTCACAGGCTGAAATCAAAGACATTGAAAGCGATGCTCCATATATCCGTATCAAGTAGATCTCGACAAGGCTTATCGATCTGTACTTCTCAATTCTGTATGGCTTGATTCCTTCGAAAATGAGGTATCGATCCCCTTTTCGACTTTCTCGAATAAAAATGGAGAATGAAAGGACCCACACCTTGGTTTTCTTGTCATTATCTGTAGAACTATCGCTCGAATGGTTATGCATAGTGGAGCTCAACGACGGCGATGGTATAGGCGAAGTACAGGAATTAGTTGAGGTTGGCGTTCCTCCGGTTTCATTGCTGTTGTTACTATCTGTTGTTGCTGACGAGGGGATGCCAACTCCTGACAACTCAACTTCATCAAGGCCGATAATATCATCGTAAATATATTCGTTTTCCTCAAAATCGGGATCTTGCGAAGATTCGATATAATACTCAACATCGTCCTTTATCCTCTTTATCTGTTAAGAATTTCATAGAGAAATTAATAGAATTATCTAATATAACTTGTTATATGATCGCTTCATATTATGCCAATCTGAAAACGCTTACTGTATTGACTTCGACAGACATATTATCAAGCATACGTAATAATGTCTCCAATTTACGGATATGGTAGCGGTGTTTGTCGAGCTTTGCCTTCAATTCATCCACCCTATCTTGTTTATCTTTGTCTATCCTTTTCTTCTTTCCCGCTTGTAACGATTCTATTTCCGATTCAAATGTATCCATCTACATCAAAAGTAATGATAAACGTGTTACAACAACTTATATTCAATCATTATTAAAATTTATCCAAAATATCATCAATACGAAGACTGGTACCTGCAGATTGAGAGCGTCTATGGAATTGGCAAGCCAATTAGTAACCTCATCTTTCTCCTTCTGAGCTGGGTCCAATTTCTGAGCAGCGCCTAAACCTTCTTTAGAATAAGCTTTTGTTTTTGTCTCTCTTTCTACAACTTTAAATCTTTCCATTTGCTATAAAGCATAAAAACATTTACTATATAATTTACTTACAATTTATTTATTCTAATGTATTTTGCTCTAACTCGTTAGAAATACATGTTACATGCAAATATACTAACAGTCTCAATCAACTTCCGATAGTCCAGAAGCGTACTCTTATCCTTTATTTCACCCGACGCGATCCAGCTCTTAATTTGATCGCGTAACCTTTGAAGTTTCTTGATTTCCTTTTTGAGATCAGCCTCGTACTTTTCTTTCTGATTGCTGTTCGTGGCATTATGAACTTTTTGCCAAATATCTTCAAAGGTTTCCACACCTTCCGTTACTTTTTTAAGGCACCGATCTATTTCACCTGAAATGATATAAAATGAATTATTACATTGTTTTATATTTAGTTCCTTGATATAAACTGCTTAATTTCATTTTAAAATTATTTAAAATAGAACAGATTTTAATACAAAAAATAACAAAATTATTTATCAGTTTTCTTCATTCCCAATACTTATTTTGATTTAATAAATTTGATTAAATAAATTGTATAAATTATTTCCAAAGTTTAAACTAATTTGTTTTTTTTGGCTAAAAGTGACAAATTGAAGTTTCACTTAATATTATAATTAATTTATTCTTCACATAAAATAAAAACTATAAATAATAATTCATATAAGTTTCACATTTATATTTACATCACAATTTAAAAAAAAAAGATGATAACATATATTATAAATAGGATTGTTATGAGCAAAATCTTCATAGACTTTCCAAGAGACATTTTAAGGATGTTATCAGGATCCTTTGATAAATTGTGCTTGATGGACGAAGAAAAAAGAAAACAAAGACTAAGTTTTGTTATGTATTCACTACAAGTTCCATTTACTGACACAATTCAATACAAGCATTCTTATTTTTCTTGACTGAACATCAAGAAAGATAGATTGATATTCATATCGATTTGTGTCACCAAATGGAAAGCATCCTACAAGTACTGAAAATGTATAGTATATAATAACGTGAACTGTAGATTTTTAATAACTCGCAGTGAATAACAGAACGTAACCAAAGTATATATATATATTCAACGATCACAAAAAATACAACAGAAAACAATTTTCATTCTTACATAATTATCTTGGAATAAAGAACATTCACATTTTACACCTAAAAACATAAATAACTTGTAGCAAGAAATCTGTTCTTTGTAACCGAACTAGTATGCACTGTACGTAAAAGAAACAAATATATGAAGTTTGGCGAAAGTCAAAGGAATAGGAAGTTTTAGTGCAATCCAGTGTAATGACAAAGGACAGGCTTAAGTATGGTGAAACAGATTTCAAGATACACAGCGTATGGCTCGCACTATTGTAGTTAATTAAAAAAGTTGAAGTTTAAAATCTTTAAAGGTTATGCTGACAAAATAAAAAGCCGTCATGTTCTGCACGATGGAAGACCCATCGCGGTTGTAGGAGGTAAGTGAGACAAAGCGAAGTAGAGTCCATGAACCCGGGTCGTCCGCGTCATTGTAAGCCGTTATAGCCATTTGGGCTATGACGCTGGATTGGCGCCTCGCGATATGTTGTATGCCGGGAATCGTGCCGTTCGTGATCGCGCCAAGTCGGCGGGACGACTTGGCGCGATTCATAAAAGCGCCTTGATGGCTGAATCGCGGGAGACCGGCGACAAAGGGTGAAAGCGCGCGACGACCCGGACGGTTCGTCCAGTCCGATGCAGCGGCGACCGCGGCAAGAAACAGGAACGAGCGATATATCCAAATGTAAACACGCTGGTAACACTTTCTCCTCACCTTGCAACTTTCTTGTCGCAGCCATGGCTATGTGAACGTGTGATAAAATGGTTCATGCATAGTCTAGACGTATTTGGTGAGATACAAAGCAATTTATCGGAACAAATAGCTGTAGAACTATTATTCCCCGTGTGATATGGGAGCCTCGGCCACAAGATGGCTTCCGTTTTCAAATGACAACGTCCGACCGTCCGTGTGTCGCGCACAGGCACAGAGACCCTCCGCGATTCTGCCCCTAGAGATTTCCTAAGACGCGTAATCACGAGCCCGTTTAACGTCGTTTGCGTATGTGAGAAATCTCCTGTCGAGACGCCGGCGTGTCTTGCTTTTGCCACTCGTAAAAGAATCGCGAGAGAGGCGAGTAGCATCAACAAACGTGATATACACGAGATACGAAGAGCGAGATAACGTGATACGCGTCGACGCACTCGCACACATTCTATCCGTATATATACACTCTAGAGTATGTTCGTAAATGTGAAATATTGCATGACGTGTATTCTCGACTGATCTTGATTCTAGATGCAATCATGTAACTTCCCTATAATATCTCTGAAATTGGCTGCATTCCAAACACAATAGAGCTGAATTTGGAAATATCATCCGAGTATCCCCATGTATCATTTTAGGCCGGAATCAGACTACGCATTGAAAAATGAAATTGAAGATTGAAAGATTAAAGTTTGACCAATCAGAACAAAAGGAGCCAAAACTTCTTTGTTCTCATTGGTGAAATTTCAATCTTTAATCTCAATCTTCAATGCATAGTCTGATTCCGGCATTAAAGTACCTTTAGAGTGCTTTTTTATGTTAGCGATTGACGCTCGTTTTCAATTTCAAAATAGGTTACTTGATCAATTACGTGACTTATTTTGACGCCGAAAATGAACGTTGAGTGTCGGTATAAAAAGGCTTTAGGTTCTGCGCACAAATAGCAGAGAGTCGATGTATGTTCAAATAAAGTGAAAATTACAAAAGCGAACAAATTTATTAGATGTTGATCAATGAAATAATCAGTATTCTAGTAAATTCGCTCACTTTTATAATTTTCATTCACGATATCCAATGAGCGTATAGCTTTAGGGAACGTTTATATTGACCGTAATGATATGCCGTATGCTGTAATCTGTAAGAATTGACTAATCATAGTCGAGTATTCTCCTCCCATTTGACTGTAAGAATGGAATATTCAAAGGTGATTGGTCAATTTTTACAGATTATGACAGACGATTATGGCCAATATAAACACTTTCTAAGAATGAAAACATCGATAAATGTACATTGGATATTGCAACTAATTCTCGCGCTGGTTTGCAATTAGCATAAAGAATTAGGAATAAAAAATAAACGATTTCAACTTATTAGAAATCGGATCCATCGGAATACACGATTTATGATAGGTTGAAATCGTTTATTCTTTATTCTTAATTTCTTATTCCTTCTTGTGCATAGAGCCTTATCTTTGGCCCTTATCCCTTATACAAGGATACATGAGGGCATGATATAGGCTATGATCCACTTGATGCTATAAATGCTTCGAAGCATTTCTTGATTGGTTAGTTAATAACATTCTTTCTTCCAATTAATCAATCAAAAGTTTCGAAACATGTAATGTTAAATGGACTGCATCTAAAAGCTGTATCGGAGACTATCGATTCTAAATCGTTGACGACGCTAACTCAAAAAATAAACTCGAATCTAAACGCAAGTTGGCCGATCCAATCAGTCAGCGCCTCGCTATGATTAATCCGTCGAGGAGGACAGTCAGAATCGACAGTTGGATCGGTCTACAGAATCTGAGACGGTAGTGTGATATGACTTTAAAAATAAGGGATATGTTCATATTATAACTACAAGGGTATGCTCGTGTGCACGTTTACGCCCACTGGCCAATCAGAATTGTTAACAAGCATACAGTCGATCACAGAAAGGTGCAACATTTTTTTTTTCGATGGATTTCAGTTAGTCAATTCTTTCTTCATCCGATGTCTCGGACCGATTTCTAGCATCATGGATATATATACGGCTTTAGATCGGAATCAGAGTGTTGTAGATACAAAGACTGTGTTTAACGAACTCAACAGTTGAGTGAGTGCTCGCTGTTATTGGTGTGATTCTTTTAGAATCAGCATTTTATTCAATTAACATTTTAGATGTGAAAAAATACATCAATAGCAGCTAATTTAACTGTTGTTCCGCTGAATGCAGCCAATGGGTGCATTCAATGAGCTCTTTTATCTGATTGGTCTATATTTTAGATTCTAATAAAATATGCCAATCAGAAAGAGCTCATTGAACGTTCAATGAGCTTTTTTATCTGATTGATTTATATTTTAGGATCTAATGGAATATGCCAATCAGACAAAAGAGTTCATTGAGCACTCAGTGAGTGGTCGTCGTTCTAAATGTACCCAATGCTTAATATCATATCTACGTATCCTACGTTCGATTCTGTCCACAAGCCATTCACAATAGCATTCAGCAGGCACAATGGCCATCGAAAGTTTAAACTGGATCAGAATATAAGGTCAATCAACTACAATCAAGTATTCACCTGTCGAACAAGGAAACTGCTCGACAGTTGTTGTTTGGTTCTTACATTCTGATTTGATTTAAATCTTTGGTGGAAACTAGGCCACTGTCAAGTTGAGTAAGCGCTCACTGCTATTGATGTATTCTTCTAGATCTAAAATTCTGATTGGTTGAGCTAAAAGAATACATCAATAACAGCGAATGCTCACTTAACTATTGAATCCGCTAAGTACACTTAATGATTGTCCAATGAAAAATTTTAGGTACTAGTTGAGTGGCTAAAGTAGTTAAATAATACGTTTCTTTTTGCGGCCATACAAAATCCATCTGGACAACATTAGAGACGCGTTTATTGGCACATTTATAAACAGGGCTGTTCGCGCGCGAACAAAGTGCCGAAAGATATCAAGAGTTTCGTTGATCAGAGAATTTACATTCGACGGTTTTGAGTTTCGAGTCGTCGTCGCTGCCGGTTCGCTGATCGCTCGCCGGTCGTGTTTACCGGTCGCGTGTCATTTTTGGAATAAGGGATCAAGGGATGGGGGGTATCGCGGGCACCACGTTGGATGTACGCGTGTGCGTCCGCGAGAGATGTCATCGTATCATCGTACGACGGCCCTGAGCACTGGTGACTGGAGTGAGCGGTATTCGCGTTCATTGTCATTCCGCGTCTGCATCTCGTTCTCTCTCTGTTGCTGCTCGTATACATATCCAAGTCTACGACGGACGTCACGTCATTGTCAGTAGCAGTCAGCAGTAATCTTGTGACCGTGGAATCAGTACCGCCCATTGGATTCGGGCTTAACCTCTGCACGCGGCTCTCAGCGACTCTCAGGGCGAGCTGCGGCACGGTCGCTATGACAAAGGGTGGCATCACTGGGAATGTGTTGGAAGCACGGACAGTGCGGCGCTCATTGATATGACGCCATTTTACTAACCTTTTCGTCGCGTACAACTACCAGTTTCTCCAAGTCGCTCGCGGTCGCCGAAACGTTTCGTACCGTGTGCCGCACACGGCTGATCTCATCGTCGTACAAACTACGCTCGGCCGCGACGGCCGACTCGCGTTCTGCGAAAGTAAGTAAGTTTCTCGGAAGTTCGCTTCGGTCGACTGTACGATCGTAAAAAACTCGCGCGCGCCTCGCTCTCTCATTCACCCGTTCTCTCCCGCGAGTCATCCTCGCGTACGGTGCACATTTCCATCGTCTTTGTTCACGCCACGCGTCGTCCAGCTTCCGCCAGAAATCATCACGAGGTTCGTGCGAACGAAGGAGAAAGTACGACAGAGCCAACCGCCGTTGATTGCGATGCAATCCATTGATCTCGTTCCGGGATCGGCGTGTCTTCCCCGGACGCCGCTTCTTCTTTTCTGCCGTTTCTTCGAAAAATGACGGATCCCGTGCGAGTCTGAAATCACAGCGAGAGCCTCGTGTTTCTCCCGACGTGACATGTGACTGTGAATCCGAGTCCAAATTTTGTTTTTTCGCCTTTCCTTTACGCTAGCAAAGGTGTGAGATCCTCTGAGAATAGAATCGTGACGAGTGATCGTCGTCTACGTGACGAGTCATCAATGTGCATAGTGTGACGCAATAAGATTATCCTATTTTCATTGCCACTGAAATCGTTAGCGAAATGATGTATTGATGATATGTTTTTTTCTGTTGTATTGAAACATCGTCTGTGTTCTAGAAGATAATTTTTCTGAATATTTTATTGAATCTCTGATAATTTCGAATTTAACTTTACATCGCTGAAATTAATGAAATTTTTTTTAATTGTAAATAAACATACTCGGTGCACGTTTAGTTTTAAATCGTGATTATAGCTAATCGATTTTTAATGAATTTGTTATTTTAAATAATTTACATGAATCATTACATGTGTATTTTATATTTAGATATACACTATATGTGTATATACAGATACAATATATAATTATGTGTTTTAGGTAGATCGCTGTAACAGTTTGCACTATTATGGAAGATGAGGATGGAGAAAGTAAAATAGATATGTGGAATATTTTGGACAAGCAGCGACTCAATGATTCCACATTGGACAACCCATTGAAACATTCCATCGACGATGTATATACTGCTGTAATCGAAGAAGAGAAGCAGTTAATACGCTACAACTCGATCATAACGAATGATTCGCCAGGTAAAAATACCGTTGCGGGGCCAAATTTTATATTTAAGGGTTTTAAGAAGCGTATCTTGGCTGAGGCTCGAGAAGTTCCTACCGCTGTGTCAAAGAACAGTACGCCAGAGCTACGACAATTGAAGCATCTCAATGCAAGGACTGGCAAAGACAAGAAGGTGGAGAGGAAGCGGAAGCGTAAGATAACGGAATACGCTCAATATCTGGGTCTTCGACCGTCTTCGAAGTACAAGTGCTCCAAGTGTCACGCATGGTCTAGTTACGGTCCCAACTCGAGACAGAACTCGTGTGCTTGTAATCCTAGTATGACACCGATGCCCAGTACCTCCGAGTCGAGTGCCTCGGTGTCGCACGCGAGCAATTTTAAAATCACAAGGAAAGTCTATCTATGCTCGGCGTGTGGCACATATTTCGAAAATTGGAACTTGTTCTTACACATGAGGGATACACACAAGCGTCACATATGCCTCTACTGCCTGGGTATGTTCGGCCAGGCGGAGAGGCTATCGTATCATCTGATGAAGAAGCACAGTGTTCCAGAGATGGCGTTTTCCTCGGTAGAGGATTTCTATAACGCCTTTAAGGGTTCATGTTACCTTATCTGTTGCAGCTGTGAAAAGGTATTCTCGGAGACCGATGACTTCTTTAACCACTTTTGCTCTCCAGTATTGGAACAGGATCCAACTGTTACTGTTGCGTCAATGTGCACTATATGCAGACAAAGCGGAACACACGCGAGTACTTGTAATTTTACGCTGTCGTTGGATACGGATAAGGAAGTGTGTAGCACGTCAACGCCACTGACAGTCGCCGATGCGACGTATACGGACAATTCATCGCCGATGGTTCCTCCATCGGAAATAGTTACAAATCTCGGGGGTAAGGGACTGCCAAGAAAAGCGATAAAATATAATAGGAGAAAGCGTGAAAGAGACGGTATGCAAAATTCTCGCCAACAAAAATCAAGTACACTAATGAAAAAGCTCAGTGCGAAAGTTCAGTGTAACGAAACTCAACTCGATTGCGATCTCGATATCCAAAGAGAAATTGCAAATAACTTACCCCGAGACACAGTTACCGAGACGATAATGGAAGTGTCCAGGTACACGGGCGGCAATTCATCTGATGAAAATGATGAGAATGATGAGCAGGCAGTGAATAAAGATGTGCACAACAATCGTGATAGAGGGTCGGGAGGAAAATCGCCGATTCAAAATTGTCAGCTTGATTTCAGTGAACCTTACGATAGCGTAACCGAGACTATTATGGAAGTATCACGCTACACAGGTGAAGAAGTTAAGAATGAGAAAGAAGATGTAACGTGTACAAACACATGTGCGTCACATACCTTTGAAAAAGTGAATACTGAAGATGAGGGAATATGTGACAAAAGCGAAGTTGATCCGACACGCTCGGCCAGTTCGAGAACACCTAGTCCAGTACAATTTGATACCGAGGAAATTACGACAGCAGATACAAAAGCGAACACTATGTGCGAGACTAAATATAACAGTCCACAGGATACACGAAGTTGTAGTCCCTTCAGTCGATCATTATTTAGTCCACAACACGAATCACACATATCGGATCCGCAGTCTAAAGAGATAGAAAGTTTCGAGGATAACGAAAAGAAGGTGAAGAAACCTGTTGCGACAAATGCCACTGAATCTCAAGCCTCGGTCTCGTTTAATGCCGTTGCTTCTTCCGATAGGAGTTTGGTTATTAAGATTTGCAACAGGAACTCGCAATTCAGCGTCGCAACAACTACCGTTACGGATAGGGAATCTGAGGAAAACAACAACGCCGAAGAGTCGACATCGAAGGAGAGAATGCCGAACGGTTCGGAAACTGGAAGGGACATCATTGATAATGATCAAGCAAACGAGCTGGATGATAGTGATTCTGACAGTGATAAATTAGCGGTAGTAGACAGCAATCCCGAAGAAGACGAGGAAGCGGAAGATGGCGAAGAAGGCGAAGCTGATGAAATTGAAGAAAAGCACAATGAAACGGAAGACAAGGGTCAAAGGAATCAAGAGGAAAATGACAAAGTTAAAACTGGGACATATACTGATGAATTATTCTCTGTCACGGAAACGATGCCGATTAGCAACACCAGTGAAACATCCGTCAACAACGCAGTTGTGAGTGTTGGAAACGAGCACACGAAAAGTCATACGATCGACAACGGTGGTATCGTGTTAGCCGGCGAGGATGTTCCATGTATTGACTTGAACGTTGAGGGTACTCTGGACAGTATGGAGTTGGAGGACTTGTTGAAACGTTGTATAGAGGCAGCCAGTCCTATCTGCGTGTACTGCAATCACGCACGGTACATCGCGGTCAATGGCAGACAACTGGGCCTACATATGCTGGCGGAGCACAAGTTTCAACCACAGCATCCTGCGATAATCATACACGCGGAACAATTTACTGCACGGGTGAAGAGGTCCCTCGAGGAGCTTGAGTCCCGTTACTTCAATGTAGATACGTATAACAGCGCAGACGGCACATATAATGTGCCGAACATATTGATATACGAATGTTTTCATTGTAGATTTCATTCGACAGTGCACAAGGAGCTTTATTTGCATAATCGAAAGATGCATCAGAAGACCATATTGATTTGCATAATGTGCAAATCGACATTCTATAGTTATAGCGAGTTAGTGTGCCACTTATGTCCTGGAATTTATTCGCCGAATGTTAATCTACGATATCGATGTTGCCTCTGCTCTGTAGCGAATCTGCCGTCGGCATTCCGACTTATGGTTCACGTGCGCAAACGTCACCATGCTTGCGATGTCTGTCTGGAGTCTACAGGCAATCAGCAACGTCTTTCGAATCACGTATGGAAGCACAAGCTACATCATTTGTGTTACAGATGCGGCATCGCGTACCGTAATAAACCGGATATCACGAAACATCTATTTTGGAAACACGGTACGGAGAGCGTTCTGTGTCGAAAATGCCTGCAGAAGAAATGGCCGCACATATATCATTTCTGTATACCGCCTACAGCGTTCGTTTGCGAGGAATGCGGCTTAAGTTTTGGACGCGCGGTAGCGCTCAAGGTGCATAAAAGGCTGCATTCTGGCGATTCACCATACGGCTGTGACGAGTGCGAACAGCGTTTCATATCACGAAAGCTCCTAGCTAAGCATCAAGCGGCTCACAGGGAACCTGAACCTGAGGATGTTCATGTGACGGATGTAGTTAACACTTCATTAACGGACAAGGATGAAAAATCGGATAGGAACACATCCGTAACTATAACTGATGGAGACTTGACGACGGGAGTCGAGACTACATCGAAGAATATTAAAGAGGCTGTGAAAAAAGTAGTCGATGTTTACGATCTACCGCCGCTCAATCTATCATCCGAAAGTGATACTGATAGCGAGGAGGAGAAACCAGCTTCCACGGAAAAACCACCAGAGAAAGAAAATATTGATGAAGATGCAGCAAAGAAGAATGAAGCTACTGAAACAATCGCTGCCGATGACGATGACAGTGCTGTGTTGAACAATGATATAGTTGAAGTGGAACGGAATGAGGAGGAGAAAAAACAGGAAGCGCGTATTATGGATGGCATTTGGGACAATTTTAAAACGTATGCTGCCAGTTTGGACGTAGAGGAATCCGCCAAGAATGTCGCGTTGAAAGAGAGCGTACCTGAGACTGATGCGGCGTATTTGAGGAGTATCGTTTTTTCTGATCATGATTATTGTGTAGTAAATTGGTCCGACAAAGAAAAGAATGAAGATCAAGTTACTTCTAAGGACAACGACATGAAAGCGAACGATACCAAATCTGAAAGAAGTCCGTCACCCGGTACTCCGAGTCGTAATACTGGAGGTGACAGTGACGCGAACAAACGGAAGGTAAAGACTCCTAAGAAGAAGAAGCGGAGTGGCAGCACATCGTCCACGAGCGATTCTTCGAGCGATACCGACTCGAGCAGTTGCTCATGTGGCACCAACTGTAGCTGTAGCAGCTCTTCGTCTGGCAGTTCCTCCAGTTCTAGCAGCAGTTCCGATTCCGACAGCTCCGCGTCCGAGAGCTCGCCCAGAAAGCAATCCAGCAATCGTAAAGATCGGAATAAAAAGGAAAGGGAAGCTACGCGGGAGAACAAATCGCAGTCCGTTGAGCCGGAGAGCAAGCCGGAGGACAAACTGGAAGACAAGTCGGAGATTGCAATAGAGAATGGTCCTGTGGTCCCTCCCGAGATAACGAGCGAGCCTTCTCCAGCGAAGCTTCTCTTGCGAGAATCTGATTTGGAAACTGAGGAAACCGAAACAGATGAGGATTTCTACGACGAGTACCCGCAGTTGCTCGCTAATAAGTTGATGGCGGAAAAGCGCAATCAGTTGCTGCTACTAGCTACTGTAGCACCAGCATCGACGCCGATCTCGACGCCAACCTCGACATTGATGCCGGTGATGGACCAATCATCGATGCCACTGAATAATGGCGTTCTAGTCGCGGAAACGACACCAGATCCGATTACAATGACTATCGAGAATCAACAACTGCAACAACAGCAGCAGCAAAAGAAGAAAACGAAAACGAAGAAACGACGAAAAGGTGAGAGGGGCGGTAAGCGTAACGCGATTACAGCCACTGTGGAATCAATCAAACTGAACATTCCCAAGGCACTTTACCAGAAGAATCCGGGATTCGTTGCATCGTCGCAGTCAACGCTGATATTGCATCCTAATAGTAGATCCTCGACGCCGAACCTATTGCCACCTGCAACGTGCAACGATTTCTACAGCGGCAATGCTACGAGCATTGCGATAGAAATGCAACAACAACAGCAGCAAGCATCATCGACCACCGCTGTCATTGGTGTACCGAATCAAAATGTCGGTGGCAACAGTGGCACGGAGATGGAGAACAAGAGAGTTTCGAAGAGGAAACGCGTGCCAAAGCGTTTTTACGGTGACTCGAGCGACGACGAACCACAAGAAAAACAGTCATTCAGCCGGTGGCGGAAAATCGAGACAACCACTTCCACAATCGCCACTACTATCCCAGCTTTTACACCGCTGCCGCCCATGACGACGATGACGTCGACGAATCCGAAACCGCTAGTATCGAGATTGTCCTTGAGCGGAAAGACTATACAGACATATAGTAACAGGTCCGCTCAGGTGGAGCAGGCAGTGAGTCAGCAGCAAACGGCTCTACCCGAGGCATCGCCAATCGTCGCAGCGACATCCGCCACCGAGTCCGAGGGTCCCGCGGAGAGTAGCAGCGATAGCAGCGAATCTGAGTCGGAGAATATCGTAAATCAATCGAAGATCAACCAATCAACGATACCACCTGTTAGCGCACCGACGACGGAGCGACCCGGCAAGATCTATTGTTACTGTCAATGTCCGTATGATGAGGTATCAGAGATGATAGCCTGTGATGGTGAAGACTGTCGCATCGAGTGGTTTCATTTTGAATGTGTTGGTATAATGGTACCGCCCAAGGGCAGATGGTACTGCCCAGACTGCAGAAAGAAACACGGTATTGTGCAAAATGATGAGTACTGCGATTGATAGTTGCCACGCGAGATATTAATGACAACGGCATGTTATTACCAAATTTGAGCGATCGTTGCTTTTTAGGCGTAATACTAGAATTTTCCTCCTTTCTTTTTCACGAGCGTATGAAAAGAAAAAAAATTGCTACACTGTTCCATGTTGATATTTTTCTTAAGCCAATACACAGAGTGTCTGTATATATACTATGTAAATACGTCTTAGAATTATAAGAATGAAATGAGGTTTTTTGTGTACATTTCTTTGTACTTCTTTTAACGACAGCGTTATGTATAAATACATAGCATTGGTAGATAGAATAAGTAGATAAGTAGATAATATCACCGACAAGGTATCATTATCAACAAAATTTTTTTTTTCCTATATCTGAATTAGCGTATAACAATATTAATTGATGATTTTTTTTTTATTATTATACAGATGCTTCATATAAATAAGCATATATTTACAGCAACAATATATTGCTGAAAACTACATTTTTTCCAACTATTGTTTACATGGATGAACGCGGATGAAAATACGATATCGTAATAAACATTATCAGATATCTATATAATAATAAAATTAATAATAAAGGATATTAGACTGCATATGATTACACAACTAAATAACAAGTCTTATCAATCTGAGATAGATTATTTATTAATTAATGCTTAAATAATATTTCGATATGAAATATATGTGTGAAATATATGTGTGAAATATATATGTGTGCGTGCGTGTGTGTGCGTGCGTGCGTGTGTGCGTGCGTGCGTGCGTGCGTGTGTGTGTGTGTGTGTGTGTGTGTGTGTGTGTGTGTGTGTGTGTGTGTGTGTGTATTATTTCAGCGAGCAGAACTAGATATATATTTAAAAAATCTAAAAAACGAAAGGGCTGAGAGCTAACGTTAATTATTTTTTGCGCAAATTCTTTTATAATAATATATTATTAAATCATAACAAATTAACACCATCAGACATTTTAACCCCTATCAGATCATTATTTATGATAACATTAACTGTGAATTTTTTAATTCGTTGAAATATACATACTAAGTGATAAAGTTAAAAAATTGATCAGAATTCTGATTGAATTGAATCAGAATTCTTGCAATTATTTTTTCTACGATGATGCTATCAGTTTTAATTCGTGCTGAGTTTCTTGTATTGTTCACAATGTGTCTATGTATGCTCAGAAACACTACATAGATATATATTAATATTATTTAGGCACTGACATTCAGATTGATAAGTCTGAATCTTCTCGTTATTTAGTTGAATAAAATTAATATGATAGCTAATAAGAATCCTGCACATTTCTATAAGTCGGTGTTTAATGGTACCTTGTTGATGATAGTATAGGTAACGATGCGAAATCGTGAGCCTAATAATGTGGCAGGGTTGCGTCTCACGAATCTTAGGATCTTCACTTGAATCGCCTGATTGCAATTCGACTCGAGATTAGTATTTCTATCTGTATCACAGTCGGCAGTATCTGTATCACAGTCTTTTTAATTTTTCTAAAACCGCGGGTACGGAAATTATGTTTCTTTTTTTATTGATATCAAACTACTCTAAATTTTTTAATGGCTATACGCTAAGCGTCATTGATTTCTTTAATGATGACGATGCGGTGTGAATATTGTTGTATAGCGCTTCCTTAAAGCAATGTACCTCTCGGAAGGCGAATCTTGCTTCTAGTCTATCGTATAGGTATTGTCTTGGAATAAAATCTTATTCTTTCAGAAGTCAAAACATCTCTTCCACTGACAATTCTACCACGTAAAAAAAGCCGGTCTATGATAATTGTCTGTGGTTGTATTAATTTTATTGTATGGATTTACAAATATCGGATATGGATTTACAAATATGAATAGTAGATAGACGTTTTTGGCTATAAACTTGATTAATAATAACGATGCGCAATCGCAAGTACTGTAATATTAGAAATAATGATGAATTATAAAATGTTTATTGAAAATTTTGCTAAACAGTATTACAGCAAGTACGAGGAAAGGAATCTACATCATGCTCTTTTACATTATTCCTCGAGTTTCGTGTGCTGTTTAAATATTTTTATGCGAACCGAAGAAGCAAACAAATGCCGGCGACGATTCTACCAGCGTTTTCTTCTAGCGTCTCTCTTAATTTTAATTTTAAAAGAAGGAAATAGTCGCGCGCGCAATTTTTGTCTTTGGTTTATCAATCTCTTTTTAACGAACCTTGTCACAGCGGTACATAGCTGTAAAAAATTTCCTCTTAGAATACTTCAAGTAATCGTCGTGCTGATTTTTTCAATTGTCAGCCATAGTTTCCTCCAGCGATTCAACACCCACGATGTCCATGGTAAAATCTTTGTAAGATATCCTCTGTATCATAACGTAATAATACATTACTCTCGGGAAGCCTAATTACTAGTTTATCTTATTTATGGCCTATTTGCATAGTGTTTTTAAACATATTAGGAGGAAGATAGTTACCGCCGGAAGGAAATGGAAATTGAAGGATACAGATTTTTGAGACAAACTTCGTTGAGTCTCAACCATTTCTTCTTTGGGAAACATGAGTGTCTTGAGATATGTATATGCTTCTTCCAAAGTCAACAGTTCACCTATGACAAATAACAATATAAATAACAATATAAGTAATAAAAAATATTGAACTATGATTAAGATATTTTGAAAGTAGTGCAAGTTCAATTTCAGTTTTATTTTACATACACACATATACATTATTTGTCCAAATTTTTATAATGTCTCTGTTTTGTTTATTTGAAATAATTTGTTGCATTTACTAATGTGCATTTAATTTAAAATATAATAAATAGAAGCAGAGTTAATAAAATACTAAAAAAGGAGATAATAGTATCTATTTTATTAAGTTATGCTTTTTTTAGATTAAAATTTGATAGTTATATACTTTTGGCAAACTCAATAAAGCAATCAAGTAATTTTCCAAAGTTAATGATAGATTTATTAGGCTCACTCTTAAATATAAATCTGTGAAAATAATTCAACTTTCTTTGTGTTATAAATTTTTGTAACACAAAGTTTGCAAATTTGAACAACAATGTTTTGCAAAATTTGAATTATTCTGATTAATATTTATTTTCTTAAAGGATATGAATCTAAATTCATTTTTTAATGCGAATTACATTTTGGTTTCTTTCTGAAATTAATTAATTCCTTTTAATAAATATAAATTAAATATAAATATAAATTAAATATGTAATAGCTTTATTTATTTTATAGATTTTAATGTCGGTTCCAAAGAGTTAATGATATGTCATAATAATAGTAAATTCGCATTAATTCACCAATAGGTTTATCTTCTTTCAGTAAAGTTTTCGATACCGTTCCTCCTAATAAAATATCCACAAGCTGCTCTCGCGTTAAAGTAAGATTTTTCATACTGTCGGAATCTTCTTCGATGAACGTATGAAAAGCTTCCTTTATGTGACGCATGTAAATCGCAAACACCGGTCGGTGATTCACATACAGTCGTACGAATTCTTCAAAAGTGATCTCTTGTAAAAGTTTATCGGTTTCAACATAACGTTTATAGCATACTTCTGTCATAATATCTCTATCTTCAAAACAGATATTTTGTCTTAGCAAATCTTAACACGAAAAGATATTCGCATATCTTAAAGCAAATGAATCTTTTATTATATAATTTTTATGCAATTAATGAAAAACAATTGTTTTACTTATTGCTTACTTTGACATAAACAATTTTATATTTGAAAATTTTTAATTTGTGACAGAAGAAAGATGTTTAGTATAAAAAAATGTAAAAAATTACTTCAATCATAAAAGTAATTTAAATATTTTAAAAAGTAAAAAAAGATATTTTCGGAGTTTGTTAAAGAGGTCGACATTTAAAATTAAAATTTTGACTTATGAAACATTGTATATGTATACATATATTGCTTTGTGATACTTCTTTGTTGGTCGGAAAATATCCAACAGCTCGCATAAGATTTGGAATTTGCTCGACAACTACAGTGTCGGAGATGATTCTAGCAGCGGTCGTATTCTCGCCTTGATGTAATATCTGCGCATAATAGAACAGATCCTTCATCTCATTTGCTAACCATCCTTTTTTCCCACCTTTGATGAGACAATAAAATGGCGACAGTCCTTTTCCGCCTAATCGTGCCATTATATCAACAGATCTGAAAAATTGTTTTTTTTTAATGATAAAATTCGCTATATTAAAGTCATTAAACGATAATGTCAGAATTAAGAAATTTAGCTTTATACACAATCAAAGTAAATAAATTTTTCGTTCGCATATTCATTTAATAGAACGAGCTGTATAATAACCAGTGATTTTTTTTAGTATTAGAAAAAATGTATGTGAATTTTTACATAAAATTTTTACATAAAATTTAATACAGTCGAGACAACTTCAGTTTGATTTTCCACATTAACACACATGGATCGTTGTAACCTGCGGTAAAAAGTATTTTTTTATTGTGGTTGACAGAGATACCTATTATCTGTAAATAAAAATGGATCATAATACTCTCTCGTGTATGCCAGTTGTTAACATAAATGTGTATATATAAAATATCTAACTTTTTGAGAGTGGCCCATTGTGCTGACAATCTTGTATGGATTACCATCAAAAGACATTAACTGAAGACCAATTTCTTTATCGGTCGCAAATACCACATAGCCATTGTCAACAACTTTATCAGTTAAGATCTAATGACATTGTAGTGATTTTTAATATAGTAATTGATTAATTACAAAGGAAAAGGGGGAGGGGCTATTTTTCTGATAAATAAATCAAGAGAAAGTTTGAATTAAATATAAATTCTAGAAATAAGTTCTTTGTTCTTTACAATATACTTTATATCGTGTTATAAAATATTTGACGGATATTTCTGAAGAAAAAAAAACACAGTTTAATTACCTGCTTATATGATTAAAATTTAATCATGTCTATTAAAATATCTTTTCAATGTTTCTACTATAATTTACATTTTCTATTTATAGTTATATAAACAGTTAAATAAACAGTTATATCTTATATATTTCTTGTGTTACTTGAATATATTTTACTGGCGTTGTAAACGTGGGTCCTAAATAAGTACCGTGAATTGCCTTGGTTAGCATCACTGAAGATCTTTGTACTGCAATTGTGAATTAAAATATTACTGTTTTGTTGACATGATCTAAAAGAATCGCAGGATTATTACTTCAGAATTTGAGATCATAAGAAATTTTTCATTGTCGGATACAGGGTACCACGCGAGGCAAAGAGGAACGGCACTTTGTTCGATCTGATCGATACGCAAGATTTTAAGTCCTGGCACTGGATATGGTCCGCTGTAATATAATTATAAAATTATCCTCTCTAAAAGAAAAATTATTACCTTTTTCAAATATTTATAATTATTTAACTAGAGAATCTAAATCACTACGTTAATCGCGATTCAAGATTGTAATAATACATTGGTCTTTTTTTTTATAATATAATGATAAAATAATAATTTTTATAAATTTTGGAGATACAAACATCTCTGATTCAAATTCAGAAAATCATAAAAGTCAAATGTTGTTAAAATCGTCTTTCTTTTATCATGACTCTGAAATAAATATTTGTTTTATTATCTTACATAATATCGCATCCATATTATTCTACACGTTTATAATTCTATTATATCAATCTCATTCACAACATTATTTTTAATAACATTTACGCATATAAATATTTCAATCAAATCGCTTAAACTATTTTCCACAAACAACACAATGGAACGTTTACCTGTGCGCGAGATCGTATTCGACGAGCTCTCGATCCTCTCCCAAAGAGAAAAACCGTGGTGCATCGGAATCGGACGCGGCCGGGCTGAAAAGTATATCTCTGATAGGTAAATAATGCGAGCGATATTTTCCGATCAAATTCCACATATTGTATTTTGAAGTGATGGTCGTATCATTTCTCTTAAATACTACTACAGTCAACGCGTTATTCTACAAATAAAATTTTTATTTATTTTTAGAGTCGATTAATTAATTTAATTGATAATGTTATTGCCACAATGTGCAATATTATTCGCGCATTATCATGGAATGCGGGATTTCTTACTGCATAAGCCATGTATTCGGCACACCGTGTGAAAATAATTTTATTAATGGCTGTCGAAGAATGCTTATATGGTATTTCATCTATAGGATCTAAGGTGATATGATGTAGAATCCAAAGCGCTCCGTTCTTTAAACCACATACTAATACATATCGCCTAAAAAATAATAAACATTCTTTTCGTGAATTTCCTTTTCTTCCTTTACGATAATAAAGAGACATTGAAGATTCATTAGTATACATCATTTATGTATATACATCTTGGCGAGAATTTCAGAGCCGTAACGGACTTCAAGGTCTCGTGACTTTGCGGACAGGTGACATAAATAATGTTTTCCTCAATCTTTTCTTTTTCGAGAATCGGTCGATAGTTTGGAAGAGGTGGCGTGCTCTTTGATGTTATCAGAATGCGTTTTTCATAATTATATAAATGTATGGTTCCCTGAGCGTCGCCCACAATCATATAATTGCTATCGTTGAAACATTACTATTGTTATTAAATTATTATACTATATTTATTTCAACAGAATCTTGCTAAGCTAATTTGAAATTTTTCCACCTTTTTGGGTAACTATCCATACTAGTCACGATTACAACCGGATGACGAAATACAAAGTAACATTTCTGCTTTGGAATTTCCAAATTGAAATTAATGCTATTATTCCCGTAGAAGAGCCTAAAGCCAATGCAGATAAAAAAAGAATGTGATGATATATCGAGTAATGTGTTTTATACATATATTGATGTTATATAATTCATATAATACAAGAGTTTCTTATACACAAGAAAATTTTGGACATCAAATGGAGAACATCGTAGAGTAGTATATGTTGATACAACATTCAATGTTTTTTTTGACAGTCTTGACGGCCTTATTATTCTTGTTATTTTGTGAAATGTATTCTGTATTTACAGTTAGTTTTGAAATCATCTCCATTCTTTTGCTATGTCTCCCTTAAAATTCATTTATAATTTTTCAAACTACATAAACAATAATGATAATCTATATCAGATTTCTGAATTTTTTAAAACTTTTAAATAAACTTCGATATATAAGAATTTTTTTCAGGGGATTCTTTTAAAATAAAGCTTACTTTTAGATATATCGGTGGTAATAAATATCGGAGCTAACAAATTAGATTGAAGATCGAAGCTTAGCCAAATGGAATCAATCGAATGGAATCAAGATCGCAACTTTCACACCAATACAAAAGTCTCAATTGATAATCATAGAAAGTGACACGACCATTTGAATTTCCCGTAACAAGCATACTTCAAAATTAAATTACATTAAGAATACTATCACTAAATTTACTAAAGTGATTTTAGCTTTAAATTCATATACCCTTCGTTATCAATAATAACAGTAATACTGCTTTTCTGTAAGTTAAAAGTCTTTCTATGTTTTTTCTTCTTATTAATATCATCAGAAGCGTGCTTGTCTTTGTAGGAAACATTGTCCCATACTAAAATATAGTCTAAAATAATAGTAATATAACAAAAATATTATTTAATAAGTAATTAAGTTATTAATAAACTATTAATATATATATAAATACAGATGATACCATTTGTACTTGCTGTAAATACTTGTTGTATTTTTGGAACGTAGCATGATGTATTAAAGACACCAATATGTTGAACAACTTTTGTCATAACTTTGGGACAATCATAACTCAAAGCGTGACCATTCTTATTTATGAAATTAAGAAGAAACACGTTATATTATTTTATTTTATAAAGTTTCTTATGTCTGATCATACTTTATGATTTTCATTTTTATTATAATTTCTATTGATATTTATTATATCAATGATTCTCTCAAACTATCTATTTTAGTGTACTATTATTAGTTTTACATTAGTATGTGTATATCAAGAGGCATATAAGCAGTCATATGTGAATTAGGTGCTTTCTATTATTTTGTTCATGTATTATATAAAATACATTTCTCGTCTTTTATACGTATAAATAAAGTTATTATTATTACTATTATTATTATTATTATTATTATTATTATTGTTGTTGTTATACACAAGAAATGTTTTGTAATTGAAGTCATATCTTCAGAATTAAATCAAACATTAGATGAAATAGTTTTATGTAAAGTATTTTTCTTTCAACATTTCTCTTTTTTAATTTTAATAAAAAAAGGTGATGTTTATATTATCCTTTTTGCACAATCAATACAAAATCTAACTATATTGTAACATCTAGCTTTTAAAGAACAAAACTTGAAATTTTATGTAAAAGTAAAGATTGTAATTTTGCATGAAATCTTTTTTACCTTGTTATCTTTATTATCTCGAAACTCTATTTTATTTATTTATATTATTATTTCGTTATTTCGTTCCAACTGAGATGTAATATTATACAAATATATATAATAATATATTTTTCACTAACCCAAGTTAGGAATAAAACGTGATGATCGGTCGTTAATGCAAATTGTTCCGGACATTCGTCGTTGAAAGTTATTTCCTTGACACGTTCAGTAATGTTGATTAACGGAGTCGATGCTAAATATTTTTTAAATTAGTTAATTCTGGATTATTCAACAATTATAATTATTCTTAAAAATTTTAATTATAATGATCGTATTTTTGGTATAAATAAATAGTAATTATATGATAATATAAAAGGTAATCCTCGATAATAATTAATATAAAAATATATATTAATATTTCATATTTGTATTTTGTATTAAATTTTTTAAGACGAGAAAATAATGAATGAATGTACAGAAGACAAACCATCTGGTTTATCTCTTCCATAAGTCCATAACCAGAAATGCACATTCTGACATCTTCCACTGCTAACGGTGACTATTTGTTTAGCATTAGGACTAATAGCAGCAGCTGTGATATCTTCATTATTATGTGGATTAAATAAAGTGCAAATGGAAATCCTAAGAATATTGATAATTCTGTTAATTTAACACGTGAGTCTTAAAGTAATACTCGACATAACTTGGCAATTTCAGAAAAAACAATAATTACCCCTTTTCTGTATCACAAATCATTACGACATTATCCTTTCCGGAATCCGCTGTTAGTAACCACTTGCCGTTACGCGAGGTTGACAACATTTTAACAAAATTTCGCTAAAAAGAATTATAGGATCATTCTTCAGTATTATTTGTAATTAGTGTTGTTTCGCGGCAAACTCAAACGTATACCAACGTGACCTAGGAGTGGTAACATTTTCTTTAAATCATAATCGTAAATTACCGCTACGTGCGAACAGGCGTACGCCAATAACGTACGCTTTTTAGTAGTTAGATTTATGACTGGTACTTCCGGATTTAATCCGAAAGACCACCATAGTTTCTGAAGAAAAACAATAATTTTTGTTAAATAAAAAAATGCTAAATCTGTCAATGATACACTATTTTTTAAAATATTTTTTTACTTACGAATGGACAGATATCTTTCTCTGTGAATCCTTGTTCGCGACATTTTTTCTTCACAGTTATTTCAATGCTTTCCGTATCTTCAGTAGTTTCGGCTTGAGATCGACCGACAATCGACGGAAAAGCGGCAGTATATATCGCCATTTTATAACAAATATCAAATCAGTTTAAATTTAAATAGCTAATTTTAGGTAAAATCATCGTATATCTATGTATATATATATATATATATATTATATATATATATATATAAATA
>NW_012130072.1:1908262-1925444 GCF_000143395.1 Atta cephalotes
ATATATAATAATATTATTATTTTACTATAATAATTAATAATTATTTATTTTAATTTAATTATTACTAATAAGTAAGTGTTAGTATATATATATATAGAGATATATATATATATATATATATATATATATATAGACTACAATTATTTTAAAATCGTAAAATGAGTCAAAAAATGTTATGAAACACTGTTATGAAAAAATTATTTTGATTTTTAAACTAAAAAATCTGTTACAATAATTTCACGATGCCTCCTTTTTAAAAAAAAGTTTGTTTGCATCAATATTTTGCAAATGTTGTTTTTAATTTTAATGTATTCGCTACAGTTATGTCTATTACTTTTATTTCTTTTCAATTTTTATATTTAATTACTAATGATGAAGTATGCGTTAAAGATCTAATAAATCCCATTCATCATATAGTGGGAGTCTTTTTATCATTCGGGTAATACGCGGTATTATCACTATTGAACGCGATGGAGTTTTATTTTTCATAAATAAAACCTACATAGGATGTAATAAAAGGCGCAGCATTTTAAGTTTTAATGTAGCATTAAAATGGAATTCTTGTGTTTAATATTACAATTAAAAATTAAAAATTCTTTATAGGGGAGTCTATATAAGCTGTATTAAGTGTAAGTAATGTTATTCTAAAATCTAAAGCTTTACAAATTTCACTGAAAATTATTTCTTGGCAGTACTTTTTGAAATATATAAAATTTTTAATATGTTGTGTCACTTCAAGTTAATTTCTATTATATGTAACTTTTGAATATTTTTGATTACAATATATCATATTTTTTAATAGATACTTCGAACAATACAGCATAAAAAAGAATCTTTCAATATCAATGAGATGTTCATGTAATCAAAGTTTTATATATAATTTTTATGTTTAGTATTGAGATCTTAAACAAAAATTTGGGTTTTGGATATGATCTTTGTATTCGTGCTATTGACCTGAATTTTTAATAATTGTAATGAGACGTTACAACTAATTGTTACAACTCATATGTGGTGATTTATCCTCTCGCATAGGGCTACAGAGGCTGCATGAAACCTGGCTAGTCCACGAAGTGGCCAATACGGAATGGGGTAGATCAAAACCAAACGAACGCTCGGCCATTCGAAAACCTAGAGGCGCAAGATCTTCGATCACTAAAAGCGTTTCATTTTGCACGTAGAGAATTTTCTCACTCAAGCGATAGTTTGGTCCTAATAACTTATTCATTTTATTCAAGGTGTCTGACATCATCAATGCCTCATTGTGAAAGTAATCTGATTGTGTGACCTATAAATTTATTTAAAATCAATAAATGGAATCTTTTGTTTATGGAGAACATATATAATGGAATTCCTTTAATTTAACAATATTCAATTTTTTTTGTAATATGAAGATCTATATAAAAAAAGTTTGTAATAAAAAGTTTCGGCTTTTCGAAATAATAATGGCAAATAAATAATAATTTTATTCTACATATAAATTTATTTTCAAACAACTAAAAAATGTTTTCTTCAAATATGGTCTATATAAATCTATATGAAATAAAATCTGCCATAATTTAATTTCTCTTTTTTCTCTTTCCATATTAGAAATATTATATAAATTAAATACTTACAAGTTTCTTTCGATTACCTTCGAGTATAGGTGAGATTTTTTTTAATGATGATTGATTTCCTCTTTGTATTCTTAAAGCCACCTTGATTACAAGAAAAGTCGGCAATTATTCTGATTATGTCGCTAGTGTAGTTGTCACTCTTGCTTGTAGCTGGTTCCGAACATATATTAGTTACTTGGATCGAATTATCACTTTCCGAATTTCGCAGGATCTTCTCTACAAAGCATAAATTCAGCCATGTTGATGTTTCTTGAGTCATTTCTGGAATTGGAATTGGAGAATTTCTTCGACAAATTATTGTTTCTCTCACCGCGTAATAAAACGCGAAAGCGACTCTTTATGATAACTTATTGGCAAAATATCACATTCTCATTCTCTCGTTACAGTTGCAACTTCTTTCACTCATGCAAGTCTTTCCATTAACTAAGATAAGATAATAACACTTCACATTATAAGATTATTTTTATTTGTAATTTGATATGGGAATGTATTGGGAACGTATAATGTTGACGTATATATACGTATAATGCTTTGCTCAGTGTAAGCATGAAATGAGGAAGCAGAACTGCAAATCACACAGAGCCGCAAATCTAGATAGGAGAGGAACTTCTGTGGAAAAGGAGAAGGAATATTATATAATAAACATACAAACATACATAACAATGTTTAAGATAAAAAGGTATATGCTTCCGATGATAATTCAGCTCTGTTTTCACAAGCCGTTTTTTTTTCCTTATTTACTATAAATTAACTCGGACAGTGCAGTAATAATTCTTACTCTAAAAGTGAGACCGGAATTAGACTACACCTTAAAAATTAAGATTGAAGATTAAAAATTAAAATTTAATCAATGAGGGCAAAAAATTTTAGTTTCTCTTGTTTCGATTGTTTAAATTTCAATCTTTAATCCCAATTTTCAATACACGTAGTCTTATATCGCGGCAATATTGGAAAGTAAATTATTACTGACTAGAAAAGCTGTGCAGCACTTGCGATAACTTAAATCAAATTCGATGGATTCAATAAAATTTTCTATCTGGATTTAACGTAATCAATATTAATTTTATAATAATTAACGTTTGTAATAATCATAACATAATAATTGTAACGTAATGCTTGCGAATAAAAACTCAAAATATAAATTAATTAACTGTAAAAATTAAGAATGATTAAGAATTTAAGAATGATTCCTCCTTTGAATATTTAAACAACAATTTGCAATTTCAGACTCAGCAAAAAATTGGAAAAAATCACAAAAATCAGGTAGGCCATCTAGTGTCCCATTGTGTAGATAGTCCCATTATCTTATATTAACTATTACATAATATTTTTTAATTTATATTTGTATTTCCATTTTTATATTTTATCACTAAAGATAAAATATACATTAGAGATCTAATAAACCCCATTTGTCATACAGTGGCAATCTTTTTATCATTAACTTTCTATAATTCTCGCTTTTGACACCTGGATTTATATCAATGCTTAATAACTCATCTAAATCTTTTGCCTCAATCTTACAGCACAGCATAAATGGTAAAACGACGAAGAATATTATCATTCCATAATCAGCTTTTCGCTGGTAGCTTTCAGTTCCTCCATAGTAGGCGGCGGCGTCTTGCAATTCAATTGTTTCAGTCGCTGATAAGGTATCAAGATACTCGTTCAATAAAATATTTTTCTTGTTTTTCATGACATTTAAGGAAGGACTTGTATTGAGAAAATATATCAAATCAAGTGCCGGCGTTGTGTAAACGCACAGTTGGAAATCTACCTGTAATCAAACGAATTCTTTCGATGTCATTTCATAACAAGATTGATAGTTTGCGCGGACATGGATCAAAAAGAGACGAGTATATATAGCTGAATGTGATTAAACAGCTGGTTATTGCATTATTCATAGCATATTGCATTTTCAAATATTTTCTGCTATCGCCTGTTTGTCTTGATCACTACGAGTATATTGCGTAGAAAATTAAACAACGCTGTAGTATTATAACATTAGTATTATAGCATTTCTCTTTTAAATTATTATCTATTCATTTTGTTTATTTGTACTTAATCTTTTTAAATAAAAAAATGTATTTTGAACATAAATCCACTGTTTCAATAATGTAAGATAATGGAAGATAGAAAAATTTCTCGATTATGACTTTAGTTGAATAGGCCAGATATCAATAAGATGGAAAAAAATTCTTTCTTGATCTATATTACCAGCTTATTGTCATTGCTAGCAAACAATCACAAGGTTACGTTCAATTTTATGCTCGATATCGCGAAAGACGCATGAAGATGAGAAATTATTTAATTAATTAAATTAATTAAATTGTCATTAATTACAAATTGCATTACTTAAAATCACAAATATTGCGTTATTCGCATAAGAATATATTTTATTAACATTATTTTATTTCTGATTCATATGATACAGTTCAAAGTGTGTAGATATATTCAAACGGAAGAAAATTTTTGCATTAACCAAAAATAACTATCGCAAAACAATTACAAGTCCTATTCTCTATCGTGTTTCTAAATGATTGAACAATATGAAATATTTGTGATATATGATTGTGTGTGATAAATGACTGTTATCTCGATCCATTTAGGAAATCAGTGCACACTAGTAATTATATGTATAGTGAAAGATTGTATAAAAATATGACGTTTCGTATTATCTAATACTTATCTCAATTGCGTTTTGAAAAAAAAAAAACTGAAAATAATCGGACTGGCACTGATCTGCCGAACAACAAGAGTTCAAAGTTAAATGACAGCACACCAACAGAATGTAAATACAATGCGCTGTACGGAAACAAATATCAAGGCTATGTGTTAATTGTGTGCTGTTATTTCAAAAAAATTTGTTATTTTGTAAAATATCTATCAAATATGTTCCAAATTAATTTTACTTTATTATTATTGCATATTTTTTGTTTCATTTTATGAATCGTTTGACATTATTTTTATTAAGATATACTTACTGTAAGATTGTATGCATTGGGGGATGGGGATTATTGCTGGCGAGAAAAGCAAGTGCACTTGCGACAATTCAAATCAAATTCAATATTAAAATGAATTTAATATTAAAAATTTGCTGTTAATAATCAACTTAATCAATTACCATAATCATAATGAAGTGCTTATATACAAGAGATCAGAACATGAATTTAACTCATGGTTTTGGAATGTTTTCTATTTTAAAATTGACCAATAACGTCTTGCGATTTCAAACTCGACAAAAAAATTAAAAAAAATTACATGTTTAGATAGGACATAGGTTATTTTATTACCATACAATCACATCCAGTTATATACAATATATTATTTATATTATTTATTACTTTGAATTTTCTTTCAAGTTTTCTTATGTCTATTATGTATATTGGGTTAAGGAAAAAATCTTTTTACAAGTTGGTAAAAAATCTTTTAGCAACCCATATATTCTATTTTTAAAAAATTGACAACCATTTGATAGAGCAATATTTCATATTTTTAATACCGATACGACGATTTTTAATGAAATTTATTAAAGTAATAAAGTCAGAATGTTCCTTTTTAATTAATCTATGAGTACAGAGACTTTTCACTAACGCAATATATTAATACAACTCAAAATACTTCATTTTGTATTTTAAATAATTTCTATATCATTTTTGCAATATATTATAAAATAATACTATAAAATATTTATATAATATTATAAAATAATATTATGTACTCTTTTAGTAACATTACTTATTTTACTAATACATGAATTAGATATATCCGTTATACACAAAATAAATATATTTATATATCTATATATACCATTATCTTTGTGATGCAATGATATAATACATAAAAATAATTTATTTTAAAACTTTAATAAATAAAAATAAAACATCATTATGAAAATAATTTTTTATTTTTTGAATCAAAAGATTTGTTATTATATACATTATACAACTCTACACTATACCAACTCAATGGTAATCACCTTTTTAAAAAGTCATGTATCAACATTCTTTGTTATAACTTTTTTGCATTTGCTATAAATATTAATATTTTCATTTATTATTCAGATTTATTTCTTTTCTATTTTCTGTTTTTTATCACTAAAGATAAAGTATATTAGAGATCCAATAAACCCCAATCGTCATATAGTGGCAGTCTTTTTATTAGTAACTTTTTATAAATCTCGTTCTTGATACCTGGATTTATACCAATGCTCCATAATTCATCCAATTCTTTTGCTTCAGTCTTACAGCACAGCATAAATGGTAAAACGACGAAGAATATTATCATTCCATAGTCAGCTTTTCGCTTCATGGTAGCTTTCAGTTCCTCCATAGTAGGCGGCGGCGTCTTGCAATTCAATTCCTTCATAGTCATCAATAAGGTGTTAAGATATTCATTTAATAGAATATTTTTCTTGTTTTCCATAACATCCAAGGAAGGACATGTATTAAAAAAAATAATAAATCGAGTGCCGGCGTTGCATAAACGCACATTTGGAAATCTACCTGTAATCAAATGAATCTGATGAATTCTATCGATCAATTTCGAATTCTTTCGAATTCTCGATAAAATATTGGATTGGAAATGAAATCTATTCATTCCGAAAGAGAGAGATATTATGTTTAGAAATGTTATATTTAGAAATTTCAGCAATAAGATTTGTAATTTGTGCGGAAGACTTGGACAGAAAATAAATTGAGTATAGCTGAATGCGATTAAACGTCTGAGGTCATTGCATTATTCATACATATCGTGTTTCCAAGTTTCTCCTATTATCACATCGACTATTTGATCACTAAATTCGACATTTCGAATAATTAAAAAATGCATTTGTACTATAATTTTTGTTTTGGAATCTATTTATTTAATTTGTTTATTTAGTTTATTTTGTTTATTTTTATTTAAATTTATTATTATTACACACAACTATAAAAATTATTATAAAAATTCAGAAATGTAGATCAATGGAATAAAATAACTGAACTTCGTTACATTTAATTGTATGATAAAATTTTCATTTGTCTAAATTGAAAAAATATATTTTCAACGTAATATATATGATAATACTTACAAAAATATGATCAATAGGTTTGCCATCATTGTTATACCTGAACAACATATTGTTCACGTGAAAATCACCATGAGTAATAACATTAAATTCTTCTTTGCAAAGCTTTGTTGCATCTATTCCTATTTGATATATGTGATCGGAGAGTTTAGCTATTTTGTCCGAGTATCTAATATAAATGAAATAAATACAAAATTGTATGAAATTATATAAAAGTCGTATAAATTCACTATGAGTAATAATATGTATAATGTTTGTATTTGCCATTTTCTGCTTAATGTTCAGTTTTTTTATATTAAATATTTATCTTGTATCATATAAAATGTTATCATGAATATTAAAAAATAGAGCAATAAATATTATCGTTTACGCAAATCTTACTGTTTTACTTCAGGCCAGTGTGCAATCTCTTCTGCTAAACCTTTAGTACACTTAATGAAAATATCTTTCATTTTTGGTGATTGTTGCTTGTTAAATTGTCCTTTCGAATACATTTCTTTTTGCTTTGGCTCCTAAATATTAAAATATTGTAATTAAAGAACATTTATACATTCGATATAAATTATAAATTAAAAACAATAGTGCGGACTGGAAATTTGGAATGTTATATACATCACAATATACAAAATATCTATACAATAATTTTAATATTATGCAATTTTTTGACAAATTTAAAACAAATTTTTTTTTTAAAGAAAATTATGATATAGCTCAGACAATACACATATTAAAAAGACATTCTGAAAGAGAATAGTCTTTGCATCTGTGCCATGATCTGAGTTATTATTAATGCAACGACATGTTACGACTGATTCGCTTAGTGATTTACTTTCTCGCATAGGGCTACGGAGGCTGCATGAAATCTGGCAAGATTGCGAAGCGCCAATATGGAATGATCTAGATCAAGACCAGACAAACGATTGGCCATTTGAAAGCCGAGAGACGCGAGATCTTCGATCGCCAGAAACATTGGATCTTCATTTTGCACGTAGAGAATCTTCGCGCTCAAACGATATTTTGGCTCTAACAACTTATTCATTTTATCCAATGTATTTGACATCATCAATATTTCGATATGAAAAAGATCTGATTCTATGACCTGCAACAAGTTTATTCAAGGTTAATAAATGGAATCTTTTAATCTAACAAATATGCAATTATGTTTTAAAGTCTATACTCTCTACTATATAAGATTTGTACTACGAATTTTCAAATTTTAAATTTATTTTTAAACAAATAAAAATTTTTTTTATATATATGCATGTGTATCCACTTTTTTAAAAATGATTTATATAAAAATAACTTTATTTTAATTACTGATTACCCAAGAATAATTATTTTAATCTTTCTGTGGAATAGAAATGTACTCCAAAACAATAAAACATGCCACAGATTTATCTCTCTTTCTCTTTCTCTTTCTGTTTCTTTTTTCCTTTCTTTTTTCTCTCTAAATTTGAAATATTATATACATTAAAGCAACTTACAAATTTTTGTCGGACACTTCCGAGTTCAGGCAAGATTTTAAGGATAATTGATATTTTCTCTTTAATACTACAGCTGCCTTGATCGCGCGAATATTCGGCAGTAATCCTGATCATGTCGCTGGTGTAGTTGTCACCCTTGCTCGTGGCTGGTTCCAAACATATATCGATCATCTGAATCGATTCGTCATCTTCCGATTTTCGCAGAATCTTCTCCACGAAGCTTAGATTCAACCATGTCAATGTCTCTAATGCCATATCTGAAAGTGGAATTGGAGAATTTTTTGACAAATCATTGTCCTTGCCATCATACTAAAAAAAATAATATTTACAATAATTTATTTGAACGAAATTTATTGTTTATATGTTTTTTTTCTCTTTTTTCAGCCAATTCTTAACAAATACTTATTCCGATCTTTCCATTCTTTCCTTCATCTATCCTCGCCATTTTTTTTGATAATTTATTTTACTCATTTTTATCATTTTCTTTCTTTGTGTCCGTCCATATTTCAAATGGACATTTGAAATTATATATTTTCTTACGTTTGAGATCAACGTATCAATTAAGAATCGATTTTTCTTTGTTTTTTTTAGTTAATCATACATATACGTTGAGATCTAGTCGATTGTAATATTTGATATATACGAAAAAGTTTTCGACAAGTCTTTCGCGTATCAGGGATTTCAATTAATTTTTTATTCTTTTTAATTAATCTTGATGTCAATTAAGTTAATGTTCAATTTGTTATTTATTGATTTATTATTTGGACCCTTGTACATTGCTATAACAAAATGTTCAATCTTTCTTTTCTATTCAATTTTTTGTAAATTACGAATAAAAAGGTACGATGAAATTAGATCTTCTAGCAGTTAACGCTATAATTAGTGCGCTAATTGTTCATTACAAAAAATTATATTTAATCATTTTAAAAACTATTTGACATTTAGTCATGTAATAAAAAACGACTAAATTATATGATAAAAGGCATATATTTCGTATTTATTATACTACTATTTCTTAATTTTCATGAGCGCAGTAAAAATGTAGATACAAATTGTTGCAATCTTCATTTCATAACTAATTAGAAAACTGAATGGTCTCAAGTAAGAGTTGAAATAAATTCTATGAAGTCCTTGAAATTAATTCTATCGTGTAAAAGATAATTGATGATCGGGATAAATTAAGGATCAAGAATGACTTCAGAAACGCAGACGGCACTCAACAAAAAATATATCAAAAGAAATGCACAGTTCTCCTATTTAAGAAAAAGAGTATACAATGAAGAAATACAATACGGAATTGAAATTATGATATAACAATTTTGTGTGATAGAGTAATTTGTAATCTAAAATCATCATTAAGATTAGAATGGTCAAAGAAAAAAATATTATCAGAAAATATAAATAATTAGTAAACATATAACAATAAGCGACAATGATATACTATTAATTACGCAATTCTATATGAATTGAAATTAATGAATTGCCATTCTTTTATCGCTTATTATTATGTAGTTATTTCTGAAATCAGTTGTTTCTCGTAATTTTGTTTAACATCTAAAATTTTAACGTAATTCCATTTAAAATCATGATCATGATACAATCTGTGATAATTTTCTAACTGAATGAGTAGCTGTATTTTTTCTGATGTAAATTCTGATGTGTGTTCAGTAATTCAGGTCTTCAACTGCATCTATTAGTTCGTCTGACATACAATGGCTGCGTTCGGGATGACACTATTAAAACTATTTGTGGCATTTTATCTTCATCATCCATTAGACACGTACAAGAATAGCATGATACAAATAGCACTGATAGCGCATTCCCCGAATGCATCTATTGCATCACAGTTTTTCCAGAATATTTTATGAACGTTTTTTTTTAAATACGCAAGTGGGTTTTTTAATAGTGTTTTCATGCGGCCAGGATTTCCATATCTGCGAATCTCTCGAAATAACTGTATTAATTGAATATTTGCATTCTACAAAGGTTATGATATTAATATATGTCCACACATTTTAGAATTTGCGTCAGACGGCTAATCAAATTGATTAATGCCAAATTTAAGATTATTATCATATAATCAATCAATGCTGGTGTCTGAATGCGTTATTAACATAATTGCGTTTTAGCTCTAATCATATATAACGTATCTATGTACCTTAAAATTTTGTTATCTAAATTTTTCTACAAATTATAGGCTAATCATGCTTTTATTAGCTTGCTTTATTGTAACAATGATCTTATATTTTTGAAGTTCAATATATATCAAAGAATTGACTGTAATATTTACGATTTTTAGATGACTTCATTTAAAATTTTCCTAAATAATCTCTGACTGAATATTAGTGTCAAGAGAACAAAAATTTAATAATGATGAAGGGTTGATCAACATAATAAAGTGGCTAACCTGTAAGTTATTCGTCTTTGACTTCAGTCGTTTATTTCTCTTAAACACTTGTTTCACTGTGCCGTTTTCTAAAGCCAGTCTCAAAATGATACATACAGAACAGAAGTGCTTTATATATAACTACAGGCTTTATATATAACTATATTAGTACATCCATTTATTCATTCATCACAGGCTTTGTACCTGCATTAAAGTCTTAGGTAACTGCAGAAGCTTGTTCAATATTAAACTCATGCAGATTTATCCTTCAATCAAGCAATAAACCCAATGGAAATAAAGGAACGATAAAACAAGCACCTATGTGATATTCTTTTGTTCAACAAATAGCGTCAAAAGAATAACACAGTAACCGTTACGATACTCGTACAAGTTATCGTTATTTACATATTTTTGAAAAGTCTTTATCTTCATGGCGATGGATAAATTATGAAAAAATTCCACAATAATGGCAGCATGGATTGACAAAAAGTTTCGCAATTACGCTAAAATGATTCGTTATAATGCAACAGTTTTGTCAGAATAAAATTCCTAAATGATATTGGTAAAAAATCACAAAGCATTGTTTTTCCCATCGCACTAAAAACGATTTTTGACAATTTACTCGCGACAAAATTTTTATGTTTTTTCTCCTCTTTCCTGCTGATTTCCTTCGCAAACTCATTTCGATCTTTTCATTCTTTCCTTCATCTTTCTTTGCTATTTTTTCAGCGTTTTTTTCATTTATTGTCATCGTATCTTTATTTATACTTCTTCGAAACAAGATGTACTAATCCAAATTTTGATATTTTAAATAGCTTAAAATAGCTTAAAATTACACATACCATAAAGCTAAATAGTTGTTACATCATGTGCTTTGAAAGAAATGCACATACATATTATAAATAAAGAAATATATGTATATTTCTAAAAATTATTTTAACTGTCCCCAGTCTCCCCAGGCCTATTTTGAGCTCCAGAGCCAAAACGCAAAACGATATAAAAAAGTTTAATATATATGATTTTTAGGAGTATATAATTTTGAGTATATAATTATGAAGTATTTATAAGCGTCATTTGGATGTAACCCTTTCAGTCTCCGAAATCTTATCCACATTGAATTTTGCGTCGATAGTTCCGAAGCATAAATTGAACAGGCCTGAAAATATATTATATACTAGTTAGTAGATAATATTTCATATCTCTCCTCTTATTCCATAATCGCAATCTTTTTTTTCTTCTCATGTTTTTGTAAAGTACAAATATAAAAAGATGAAATTAGGATTATTATTTACAGGAAATTGTCCCTCTAATTAATGCGTTAATTATTCGTTATGAAAAACTATATTTAATCGATGTTCTGAAAACTAATATTTGATATTTAGTCAAACATTTATTTTTGAAATTTGTTAAATATTTTAAATAGTTCTTTAAAGTGAATAATTAGTTCACTAAATAATGAAAAACAGTTTAGTAAAATAATAAATCACATACGTTTCGGCTACTTTCTAGTCTTTATTAGCGCATTAAGAATGTAGAGCCAAATTGTTGCAGTCAGTTAATTTATTATATTGTGTGATCTATTAACGCTATCTCCTGTTTTCATGTTATTCACCCCAAAAAACGAAATGGCAAGTTTCTATCTCATAAACAAATAGAAGGCTGGATGGTCTCAAGTAAGTGGATTCTTTGAAATTAAATTCATTGTGTAAAAAAAAAATTGATTGGAATAAATTAAGCGTAAAGCTCAGCTGAGCTCTCACAAATGTAGATGGATGTACTTAACAAAAAATATATCAAAAGAATTTGTACAATCTACCTATTTAAAATAAAGTGCATTATACGATAAGACAGATCCAAGATTATGTACATGACCGTTACATGTGATAGAATAAACTATAAATCATCATTGAGATAAAAAAAATCAGAGTAAAAAAAATATCATTAGGAAACATAAGTGCTTAATGAATATCTAAGTAACAATACACTATTTAAGTAGTTAAGTAATTCCATGAATTTAAATTAATGCCGTTCTTTTACCGTTTAATTATTATTACTATATAATTATTTCTGAAATCAATCATTTTTTGTAATTTCGTTCAACATCTAAAATTTTCCTTTTAAATATGATCCCTTTTAAAATCATGATCATGATACAACCTGTGATTCAGTAACAACTGAATGAGTAGCTATATTCCTCCTGATAAATTCTGATGTGTGTTCAGAAACTCTGGTCTTCAACTGCATCTATTAGTTCGTCCGATATACAATGGCTGCGTTCGAGGTGCTATTAAAACTATTTGTGGCATTTTATCTTCATCGTCTATTAGACGCAAAGATATAGTATGACAATAATAGCGCTGATATAACTGATATAGTTCCTCGAATACATCCATTGCGTCACAGTTTTTGCAGAATATTTTATGAACAACATTTACTTTTTAAGAAAACGCAGGCAAAGGATCTTTTTGAGAGTATAATTAGTTATAATTTTTATGAGATGACGTTGACTTGAAACTTTATATTTTGAGCTAATTTAAATTACAAGATACGACAAATTTTAGAAATTATAAATATTTTGTTGATATGTAAGATCGTTTAAAAGAAAAATTATTTATAAAACATTATTTGTATGACTTTAAATTTGTTTAAAATAAATGAAAATATGATAAAAACTTTCCAGTAAATATCAACTAAAGAAAGTAACATACAACTTCAATATTAGAAAATAAATCAACTGTAATTGTAAAAAAAAAACGTCAATTACAATTGAAGTTAAATGTAGAAATAATACATCTATAAGTAAATATTTTTAATAAATTTAAGTCAAGTGACTGCGCTGATTACTTTCAGACTTACAACACAATCAAACTGAAATAGTAGTATTCCTCCCAAATTAAATTAGATCTTCGATTAGTGCTATTATAAAACCTGAAAAAAAAAAGAACATTGCGAAATATGTTACCTCAACCAGGATTTTATTCTTTTAATTTAATGTTTTACAATGTAAATGTTAATGTATTATAATTTATATAACTCATATATCATAACAATTACATAACAATTATTGTTGAATTGTGAAATTATTAATATTAATAATGTGTGTTTATTTCTAATAAATGTTTAATGTATTATACTCGTTTATAATGTTTGTACGTTACGTATGCATAATAATGTTTGCAATTTAAATTCTTTTTCTCTCAAGAATGCGATTCCTGCCGACGCTAAAATAGATTGACATTCAGACAACGAACAAAGCTTATAGAAGACATCTTTATGAGACCTTTTAGATTTATGTCTCAAAAGACGTTTTAATGATGTGATTGTCTTTATGACAACTTTTAGACATGCATATGGCCTGGGATATTTTTTTATTTCCTAAAGTGAAATTTACAATGAAAAGAAAGGAATTTGAAGATCTGCAATCGATTCAATGCTGAAGAGAGAATCGAGGGTTATTCAGAAAGAAGAACTTCAATAGACAATCGTTGTATAAGCAATGTAAACGTTGTTAGGAAACGGATAGAAATTATATTGAATGTGATGACAGATATCAATAAATATTCTTAATCTTTTACAAATATTTTTTATGGTTTCAGTCTGGGAACATAATTATAACGTTATATAAAATTATATATTAAAGAAATCACTAAATTTTTTTTATTTATTTTATACACACGTACAATCTAATAAAAACATGATCAGGTAATTTATAAAAAAATTTAATTAACAAAACACAGAGATACTTTTTATTTGAGGTGATACTTTTATTAAAAGTAAAATTCAATTACATTAATAATGTCCAATCACCGTTTGACAAATGATATCTCCATTATACTTTACATTAAGTTAATAATGTATTCGTGCGGCAAGCATTTGCGATTAATATTAAAAATTTACTATTAATAATCAACATAATCAATTACAATCAATTAGTAATTGTACGTTAGTGCTAGCACATAAAAAAATATGAATCAGAATATGAATTATGGTCAGCAGAATAAGATGTTTCTTTTTTAAATTGACCACCAATTTGTAATTTTAGATTCGGTAAAAAAATCACAAAATTTGGGTATATCATAGGATCTGGTTATTTTATTACTTAATTATTACTTTGTAATATTTTTTCAATTTTTCTTACGCACACTTTATGTTAATATAAACTAAAATATTTTATTTGATATCTTAATTAATTTGTACATTATTTTTACATTGATATAATAGAATAATATTATATACATCTCTTTCAATAGTATTTTTTTGTTAACTTTTTTGTTGTTCATGTTGAATTAGACAGTATCTACATAAAAAAATAAAATGTATGTATGTATGTGTATACATACTGTTAACACTGATGTATTATAATTTCAAAATCTTAAGAATAAAAAATGAAAGTCTATTATCAAACAAATAATTCCAATTTTTTTAAACCAAAAGATAAGTCGATCATAATAACTATTCCTCGTCTGTATATTTTAAAAAAATTTTTTTAAAAAGTACATTAACATAATTCTGCTTCTATTAATTTTAATATACTTGTTAATTATTTGCATCTAATATTTCCTAGATTTCTATTTCTTTTCTATTTTATTTTCTCTATTTAATTTTTTATCATAAATAGAACTGTATACATTAAAGATCCAGTAAACCCCACTCGTCATACAGTGGCAATCTTCTTATTAATATTTTTTTATAACTCTCATTCTTTAAACCTGGATTTATATAAGTACCAGTGCCCAACATTTCATCCAAATCTTTCGCCTCAGTTTTATGGCATAGCATAAACTGTAAAGCGGTAAAAGATGTCATCATACCATAGCCAGCTTTTCGTTTTAAAGCAGTCTTTAGTTCCTTCATGGTGAGCGGTTGCGTCTTGCAGTTTAACTGCTTCATAGTCGTTGACAAGATGCCAAGATATTCATTTAATAGAATATCTCTCTTGTTTTCAATGACATCGAAGGAAACACTTGAATTGAGAAAATAGAGAAGATCGAGTGCCGGCGATGCGTAGACGCATAATTGAAAGTCTACCTACAATAAAATAAATTTTTTTGATTGTCAATTTTTTATGTCTACTGCAATTGTTTGGAGATAAAATCTGTGCATCAGGAAAGAAGTGAGACATCACATTTAGGAAGTCGCGAAGACAAAGATGATAATTTACATAGATGACAAACATAGATGGGCAAACAAATAAGTTTGCACAATTAAACTGAATAAGTACATTGCATTTATTCAAAATACATTCCATATTCAAGTATCTCATATATTATTACTGTTTATTTTGATTGTTTAAGCTGAAATTGCGGATGCTTAAATTGCGCTACTTACTGTAATAGAATTTCTCGAAATATTATTTATTTATTTAATATGTAATATCGTTGTACAAATTTATATCTCTCTTTTTATTATGAAATATTATTTATACTTAATTATGAAAATTATAATAAACATTCAAAAATATAGATAATTAGCATGTAGTGATTGAGCTATGTTTGTAATAAACTATGTTTATAATAAAATTCACATATATTGTCTAATTATAAATATAAAAGATACTTGTAAGTATAATAAATTTTTAAACTAAATTTAATCTTTTAACAATATAGTCATATCATATGAAAGTATAAATTAAAAATTTCATGAATTGTTTTATTTGATTTTAGTTCTTAGTTGCAAGATAAAGTGAATATAATAAATCAATGGGGATGTTTAGACGATATATTTTTATAACTTGATGATACTTACAAAAATCTGATCAATAGGCTTGCCATTATTGTCATATTTGAACAACATATTATTCACGTTACAATCACCATGATTAATAACATTAAATTCGTCTTCACACATCTTGAATGCAGTCACTCCTATTTGATAGATGTGATCGGAGAGTTTAGCAATTTTTTTTCGAATATCTGTTAATAAAAATCAAATAAATTTGAAATCATGTAAATATGAAAACAAAAATAATATGAATATTTTCTTTAAACAATGCACAACTTGTACTTATACTTGCAATTTTCTTTTTAATGTATTTTCCCTTTTTATATTAGTTTCCTTGTGTCACGTATCATAAAATATCTTGAACATTAAAAAGTAGAGCAATAAATATTGTCTTAATTAAATGCAAATCTTACTTTTTCACTTCCGGCCAATTCATAATTTCGTCTGCTAAAGCTTTAGTACTCTTAATGAAAATATCTTTCATTTCTGCCGGATGCTGGCTATTAATTATTCCTTTCAAATACATCTCTTTCTGCTTTGGTTCCTAAATATTAAAATATTTATATTAAAGAAGAAAAATAATTATGTTTGAAGTGCGGACTAAAAAATTTTCAGTGCCATGTATGTAGATCTAGATAAACAAAAAATTTAGACAATAATTGTATCATAAAATTTTCTGACAAATTTAGAACTGATCGTTTTTTAGAGAAAGTTACGATATAGTTCAGATAATACAAATGTTGAAAAGACGTTTTCTAAAGGAAAATAATATATTCATTGATCTAAATTCTTAATAATGCAACGAGATGTTGCGATTGATTATGAATTACATGTGGTGATTTACCTTTTCGCATAGGGCTACGGAAGCTGCGTGAAACCTGGCAAGACTGCGAAGGGCCAATATGGAATGATC
>NW_012130072.1:1926652-1936537 GCF_000143395.1 Atta cephalotes
GCTTGAAATCTCTACTTTCGAAAGGTTACACTATATTTTTTTTAGTTTCTGTGAATTTGATAATTTTTACATTTAAAACTACGAGCTGAAAAAGATGAAAAATTTTCTTTTATTATAACTTTGGGGATTTCTCACATGTCCAAAAAAATTTACGAAAATTTTCGATTAGCTATCGTGAAAACTTGAAGCTTTCGCTACAAAATTATTATTATTATTTAAAAATGTTCCTATGATTTTTGTATCTGAATTCTTCGCGAATTAGTAAAGGAGTATTCTAACTTTGATTGCTCATAATTCGGATAAAAATCATCATACCGCAATTTAAAAAAAACAGATTTTTAAAGCTTAAACTTTTTTCTAACGAATAATATAATTGTAACGTAAATTTTGCAACAAATAAAAAACTTTTGCAAAAAATTTTTTTTAAATACAATATGAAGAAACTTTTTCCCCGACCTAATATTTATTAAAGGGCCTATAATCTTTAATTTAAGACATATATAGGAATAGTTGTCATTTGCATTTTTTATTAGATATATGTATAATAGTTGTCATTTGCAGAATTTTGTATTAGATATTCGATTTTTGCAATATTTTATATCAGAATGTAGAATCATTTAAAGAAAAAATTATTTATAGAAAATTATTTATATGAATCTAAAATTATTTCTAAAAATACTATTCTAAGTAAAATTATTCTAAATAGAATTGTTTAAAAACTTCTCATTACTATTAATTTAAAAAAATATATGTATAACATAACTTCGGTGTTATAATTTTCCATTTTACAGTTTAATATACAATTAAATATAATATAAAACATATATTACATATCACACATAATATAAAATTATAACTATTGTTGAGGTTATATTATTTTTAATTAATATTTGTTTTACATTTATTCGTAATGTTTATGAGTTACATAATGTTTGCAATTTAAACTCCTTTTTTTTTTAAGAATATGCTTAAGAATGCTGGCGGTAAATCACTAGACAACGAATAATGTCTAAAAAATGTCTTTATGATGCTTTCGAGATATTTTTTAGATATACACGTATATGTCAGAAGACATCTTTAATGTCTTCATGCATGTCTTTTAGACGTGTATATTGTCATTTAGTATTTCTTAAATTGAAATTTATAATAAAAAGGGATTTAAAAACGTGTTATTGATTCAATATATAGATGAGAGAATTAAGCGATTCAGGAGAAGAGTTTCGGATATTCGATTCGTTATACATTTAAATGATAAAAATTGATCGGAAGAAAACTATATCAGATGATAGATATTAATAATTCTCAATTCTTTATATATTTCTTTATGGTTTCCATCTGTAAATTTAGTTGTCACATTGAGTGTTATGTGTCATAGAATTCATTAAAACTTTGTATTCATATATTTTTCACACACATATCATTATGCATTATTTATCTCATATTTTTTGATGCAATATACACAGAGTCACAATCATCGTACAATACTTTTACGGTACTCTAAAAAGTAAAAATCCTAATACAAAAATATCGACGTTACAATAATTTTTTGAATTACAAGCTAACTTTAAATAATTATATGTCAAAAACTATTTTACTTTTATTGTCTCTGTCATTATTTTTGAATTCTTTGTAACATCCTAAGACAAAAATCCTAATCCTACGAAAATGTCAAGGCTATAATAGTTTTTGAATTACAAACTATCTTTGATCAATTATCGAATTCAAAAACTATTGTAGCTTCGACATTTTCGTATTAAGATTTTTTACTTTATCTTTAGAATACACTTTGAAAATATTGTATAATAGTTGTAAAACCTGTATATCAAACAATTCGATATGATGTTTGGGAGGATGTTTGAGTCTTTACTTAAAATATTCCTTAATAAACTCCGACTAAATATCAGTATTAAAAGAAAAATGATCTTTCTGCAGTTGAACTATACTTTTACTAGAACTTAAAGTGAAATAGATATATATTTGGTATTTCACGAAAATTCGAAAAAAAGTTCTACAGTCTAGATCTAATGAAGAAATAAAAAGCAGACACATAAAGTATTGATAATAAACAATACGCTAAAGTGACTAACCTGAAGTTATTCGTCTTTGAATTCAGTCCTATTTTTTTAAAAATGCTTACTATATTTCACTGTGCTGTTTCGTAAAGCCAGCCACAAAATGATACGTACAGAACAGAAGTGACAAGCTTTATATCTACATCGGTACATTCATTTATTCATTCATCATAGGCTTTGTACCTACATCAGAGTCTTAGATAACTGTAGAAACTTGGTAAATATTATACATATACAGATTTATCCTTCAATAAACGCTAACGGAAATGAAAAAAACAATGATAAGACAAGCACCCTGTGCGATATTTTTCTGTTCGAAAAATAATTTAAAATAACATCATAAAAAAATCGTACAATAAACGTTTACAACATTCATGCAAATCATATCATTACCTCTTTAGTCTTTATCGATAAAGAAATGTGAAAAAATTTTATTATAATAGCAGCGTGAATTGACGAAAAATTTTGCAATTACGGTATGATAATTCGCTTTAATGTAATAGTTTTGTCAGAATAAAATTTCTAAACGATATTTATAAAAAAAATTAAATACAATTCTAAATGATATTTGTAAAAAATTAAACAAATTCAATTTGAGATGTAAATATTTTAATAATTTCATAATCCGATATACAACGAACGAAGTTTTTCAGCCACGCAGTTACGATGATCGACATTGTAACACAAAATCATATAAGATTCTAATTAAATATACGCTGAAATAATTGACATGATAAAAGATAATTTTTACACGCATTCAATTTTTTATTCATTATACAATTAAATATTTACTAAAAGCTTGTCTTTTAATTTACGTAGAATATACATTCTAAGACGTGTTCTGATTTCTATCTCGATGCTCCGCGAATATCATGTCATTCTTATTTAACTAATTTAATTAAATCTTATTAATTTTCGATAAACAACAATGATGACATAACATCCGGGTGGAAATCTGAACATGCTCCTACGTGATATTTTTGAGAATATAGAGTTTACCAGTAAAAAAAGTACGTAAGAGAAAAAGATATGTATATTGTTAAAATATTTATTTCACATATTTGCACAAAAAACACAAATAATGAAAATTTCGGACAGTAATAAAATATATTTATTTTTGTACTTATTAAATTACAATATTAAAATGAAACTGGAATATAATCGATATACATAATAATGTATAACAAATAAGAGTTAATATATAATGTATAATACATAACAATATTAATATATAGATAATACATATATATATATGAAATATAGTCAAATAACTATGGTATATAGTAAATTATTACATCACAGTAATGAACAATAAAAAAAAATTTTTAAAACTTTTGTTAAAACTTAAAATATCAATGTATCGATGGGCGCAGGGTGGCCGCAAGTAGGAGATCAGTTACAACTTCCGCATCAGGAAAAAAGTGAAACATGATATTCAGGAAGTCATGATGACAAAGTTAATAGTTACATAGATGACATCGACAAATGAACATACCTGCATATGCAATTAAACTGATTAGGTACATTTATACATTCTATTTTCAAATATCTCATATGTCTTATCACTGTCTGTTTATTTTGATTACTCAAGCTGAAATACGAAATATAAAAAGCGCATTTTAAGTTTAATATAGTATTAAAAATGAGACTCTTGTGTTTATTAATATTACAATTATAAATTACTTCTCTATAGAATTATATAAAATGTGATGCACGTGATTGTATAACTCTACAAATTTTTCGCAATGCAACCAAATGATGTTCCGTTGATTCCACATAAAATTCTTATATTTAATATTAAGAGTCTTTATATTTTTAATATCAACACAAAAATTTGAATGGTTCATGCCATCCGAATTCTTAATAATTGTGATGAGAATAATTGTTACGACTGATTGTGAGTCATACGTGATGATTTACCTTCTCACAAAGGGCTATGGAGGCAACATGAAATCTAGCAATTCCGTGAAGTATGGAATGATCTAAATCATACATGTGATCGAGAGACGCAAGATCTTCGATCTCTAGAAGCATTGGATTTTCATTTTGCATGTCTTCCCGCTCATGCGGTGCTTTTAGTAACATTGTTAATTGTGAAATTATAAAATTATAATCATTTTATTGATATTATGTTATTTTAAATTAATGTTTATTGCATGTTATGCCTTCTACATACTGGATGTGATAAGCGACGAGCTATATCCTTTGAAAACTCCGCCTTTTTACACGTGACGATGAATAGCAGAATTCTCATTAGGTAAGTATTGTTCGTCGCTTATTGTTCATAGCGTCCAGTGTGCAATGAGTACTACAATTCGTTCGTAACGTTCGCGAATTATGTAATGTTTGCAATTTAAACTTTTTTTTCTCAAGATTTCATTTTTTTCGAAATGCAATGTATATTAAAGAATTCACTATGATATGTCGATGTATATCAAAGAATTCACTATGATGTTTCGATGTATATCAAAGAATTCACTATGTTTAGGACTTTATTTTTCTCAATAAACCCCGACTGCATATCAATGTCAAAAGAACAAAAAAGGATTGTTCTTTGTGAATGAACTACACTTTTAAAATTTAAATGAAATAAATAAATAAATAAATAAATAAATATATATATATATATATATATATATGTATATATATTTGCTATTTCGTGAAAGTGAGAAAAATTTTCTAATGCAGGTATAAAAAACAGGATAAAAAACAAATTTAAAGTAGATACTGATAACTATTACTAATAAGCAATACGCTAAAATGACTAACCTAAAATTATTCATTATTCTTCAGTCATTTATTTTTCTTACGTCACTATGCCGTTTCGTAATGCCAACTTCGAAATGATAACAGAATTTACAGGCTTTATAACTAATATATTTCAGTATCAGTCAGTACATTCACACATATTTGTTCATTCATTACAAACTTTGTACCGATAAATGTCAAGACTATTCAAATTTCTGTAAAAATATATTCAATTGATGTGTTTTTGCGTCGCTTTATCTGAAAATCGAGATAATAATAATTAAAGTTGACGATTATTCAGGTTGGATAATTAACAGCTGTAAAATGACAATGCGAGCATACCTTGCAGTTGCAATTTCTACGGCCACATGCGCATGCGTTTTATGTGTTTCTCTCCGTATTTTTTTATCTGCTTTAAGAACACAAATCCTCCGCTATAAATCACAAGTTCTCTGCGTTAGAAACAAATAAATTCTCCGCTGTAAAAACAAAAAATTATATGAAAAATAATTTGTTTTTAAAACATAGAATTTGTTTTTAAAGCTAAGAATTTGTGTAATAAAAGCAGAAAATATTTGTTTTTAAGAATTAATTAGTGCTGGACAAGTGATCACAGTGCATACTTGTGACGCAATTTTACGTTGACTGTGACAGATTTTCTGACATGAATAGTCGTCATAAGTAACTTTAACGATTTATAAGACAGATCGATGCTTTTTTTTGTCAATCTTCATTTTTACGCGAAAACGCATTGAGTACAATATTTTTATCGAAATTTAATGTGAACGGGTTGTTAATTCTTAATTAATATTTATCAAGCAATAAATAATAATCTATAATAGAGCAATGATAAGACAATAACACATGAATACTGTAACGCAAAATCATAAGATTCTAATTAAGTATACCCTTAAAAGTATCAATGTTTCATAGTTTTTAGGCGCATTGAATTTTATATTCATTTTACTCTCTAAATCTCATAGAGTGAAATCTCACTCGAAGAGACTGAAAAATTTGGCCTATTTTGAAAAAAGAGAGAAAATATGATTACTCTTGTTTAAGAGTGACAGATTTTCATTCTTTTTTGTGAAATTTACTTTTTTTGACATGATATTCACTCCGAAGTGAAATCTCAATCTCTTTTTTGTAATATCAGGATAGATGGAACCTCACGTCAAAATCATCAAATGACATCGAATCGATTCCATTATTATTTCTCACTGGATATGATATAGTTCAAAGTATATAGCGAAAGTTATTATTCAAAGGGAAGATAAATTTCGTATTAACTAAAAATAATGTCGCAGAACAATTATAAATCCTATTCTTTATCATAATTCTAAACGACTGAATCATCTGTAATGAAACATCTGTAATATATGATTGTCATCTTGATCCATTTAAAGAATCAATTAATAAACCGTGCCAACCAGTAATTGTGTACAGTGAACGATTGTGTAAAATATGACATTTCATATTATAAAATACTTATCGCAATTGCGTTCTAAAAAAAAAACACTAAAGATAGAAGGAGTAGCACTGCCAGAATAAGAGTTTAAAGTTGAATAATAGCCGACAGTGCATAAACACAATGCATCGCACAGAAATAAACACCAAGACCATGAGATAATTGTTGTTATTCCAAAAAATTTGTTGTTTTGTAAAATATCAAATATTTTGTTCCAGATTCATTTCATTTAATTATTATTGTATATTTTCTGTTTCATTTTATGATTACTTAATATATATTTATTGTAAAATTGTACACATTGGGGAAGAAGGATTATCGCTGGCGAGGAAAGCAAGTGCAACACTTCAAGAAAGTGCGACAATTCAAATCAAATTTAATTAAAATGAATTTAATATTAAAAATTTGCTATAAATAATCAACTTAATCAATGACATCGATTACCATAATTGTAATGTAGTATTTGCACATAAAAGATTAGAATATGAATTTAATTCATGGTCAGCAAAATTAAATGTATAGGAATGTTTTCTGTTTTAAGTTAACCAATAACGTGCAATTTTTAATTTGACAAAAAATTCAAAAATCACAATGCTTGCAGGTTACATAGGTTACTTTATTATTGTATATAGTATTGTAAATACTTTATTATTGTATATATTATTGTATATATTACTTCATTATATATATAATCATATCCAGTTATATATAAATATATGTATATATATATTATTTGAATATTCTTATACTTGAAATTCTTATATTTGAAATTGATCATCAATTTGTAATTTTGGACTCAGTAAAAAATCACAAAATTTGGATATATTATATAGGATTCGGTTATTTTATTATTTATTATATTTATTATTTTGTAATATTTTTTTCAATTTTTCTTACGCATGTTTTATGTTAATACAAACTAAAATACCTTATTTGATATCTTAATTAATTTGTACATTATTTTTACATTAATATAATAGAATAATATTATATACATCTTTCAATAGTATTTTTTTGTTAACACATGTTGAATTAGATAGTATCTATATAACAAAACAAAATGTATGTACGTATGTGTATACATATTGTTATCAGACATATTATATATTCATTTTAAAATCTTAAGAATAAAAAATGAAATTACTATTATCACACAATAAATAATTTTAATTTTTTTAACCAAAAGATAAGTTGATCATAACTATTTCTCGTCTGTATATTTTAAAAAAGTTTTTTTTAAAAAGTACATTAATATAATTCTACTTCTATTAATTTTAATATATTTGTTATAATTATTATTTAATATTTCCTAGGTTTCTATTTCTTTTCTATTTTAATTTTTTATCATTAAATAGAATTATATACATTTAAAGATCCAGTAAACCCCACTCGTCGTACAGTGGCAGTCTTCTTATCAATATTTTTTTATAATTCTCACTTTTTAAACCTGGATTTACATAAGTACCAGTGCCTAACATTTCATCCAAATCTTTCGCCTCAGTTTTATGGCATAGCATAAACTGTAAAGTTGTAAAAGAAGTCATCATACCATAGCTAGCTTTTCGTTTTAGTACAGCCTTTAATTCCTTCATGGTGGGCGGTTGCGTCTTGCAGTTCAATTGCTTCATAGTCATTGATAAGGTGCCAAGATATTCATTTAATAGAATATCTCTCTTATTTTCAATGACATCGAAGGAAATACTTGAATTGAGAAAATAGAGAAGATCGATAGTCGGCGATGCGTAGACGCATAATTGAAAGTCTACCTATAATAAAATAAATTTTTTTGACCATCAATTTTTTATATCTACGGTAATTGTTTGGAGATAAAACCTGTATATCAGGAAAGAAGTGAGACATCAGACATGTTTAAGAAGTCGCGAAGACAAAGGTAGTAGTTTACATAGATGACATGGGCAAACGAATATGCCTGCATGTGCAATTAAACTGGATAGGTACATTGCATTTATTCAAAATACATTCCATATTCAAATATCTCATGTATTATCACTGTCTGTTTATCTTGATTGCTTAAGCTGAAATTACGGATGATTAAATTGCGCTAAAATGTACTTACCGTAATAGAATTTCTTGAAACATTATTTATTTATTTAATATATCGTTATATAAATATATATCTTTCTCTTTATTATGATTATAATAAATAATATTTATATTTAATTAAGAAAGTTATAATAAACTTTCAGAAATATAGATAATTAGAATGTAGTGAATGAGCTATCTTAAATTGTGTTTATAATAAAGTTCACATATATTGTTCAATTATAAATATGAAAGATACTTGTGAGTATCTTAGAATAGATTTTTAAAGTAAATTTAATCTTTTATCAATATAAGTCTCATATGAAAGTATATATAATCATCATATCAAAGTATCATATAAAATATAAATTGAAAATTTCATGAATTGTTTTATTTAATTTTAGTTCTTAGTTGCAAGACGAAGTCTAAATGCTCATTGATTTATTATTGGGTTGTCCGGAAAGTTCCGATTTTGAAGGAAAATTGAAACGTAGAAGATTTAAATTTTAGTATATTTATTAAATTTAAATCTTTTGCGGCACGAACTTTCCGGATAACCCAATATATTCACGATTTTATCTTGCAAATGTAGTATTTTTTATAATTTGATGGTACTTACAAAAATCTGATCAATAGGCTTGCCATTATTGTCATATCTGAACAACATATTATTCACGTGACAATCACCATGATTAATAACATTAAATTCATTCTCACAGACCTTGAATGCATTCATTCCTATTTGATATATGTGATCAGAGAGTTTAGCAATTTTTTTCTGAGTATCTGTTAATAAAAATCAAATAAATTTGAAATCATATGAAAATATGTAAAAGTAATACAAATATTTTTTTTGAACAATGTAACTTATACTTATATTTGTAATTTTCTTTTTAACATATTTTTCCTTTTCATATTAGTTTCTTTGTGTCACGTATCATAAAACATCTTAAACAAAAAACATTAAAAAGTAGAGCAATAAACATTGTCTTAATTAAATGCAAATCTTACTTTTTCACTTCCGGCCAGTTCATAATCTCGTCTGCTAAAGCTTTAGTACTCTTAATGAAAATATCTTTCATTTCTGCCGGATGCTGGCTATTAATTATTCCTTTCAAATACATCTCTTTCTGCTTTGGTTCCTAATATTAAAATAAAATAATATTAAAATATTTATATAAAATATTTATATAAAATATTTATAAAGAAAATAAGTAATTATGTTTGAAGTGCGGACTAAAAAATTTTCAATGCCATATGTGTAGATCTAGATATACAAAAAATTTACACAATAATTGTAATATCATATACATAAAATTTTCTGACAAATTTAGAACTGATCGTTTTTTAGAGAAAGTTACGACATAATTCAGATAATGTCGAAAAGATATTCTAAAGGAGAATAATCCTTGTATTCATTGATCTAAATTCTTAATAATGCAACGAGATATTGCGATTGATTATGAATTACATGTGGTGATTTACCTTTTCGCATAGGGCTACGGAAGCTGCGTGAAACCTGGCAAGACCGCGAAAGGCCAATATGGAATGATT
>NW_012130072.1:1937123-1963192 GCF_000143395.1 Atta cephalotes
CCGACTTTCGCAGAATCTTCTCTATGAAGCATTTGTTTAACCATGTCGATGTTTCTAGAGCCATTTCTAAAAGTGGAATTAGAATTGAAGAATTTTCTCGACAAATTATTGTTCTTCCTTGTTGTGTTACAAAATGCAAATACAATTTTTACCATTTCATTCGCGACGAAATTTATCACGTTTTTTTTTCTTCCAACTTCCGTATTCATAAGTTAACAACTTTTTTCTCAAAGTATAAATAATTTGAATGTTTAAATTTTTGGATTTCTCTTATATAAGATATATAGTATTATATTTCTTGTTAAGTTTAAAATAACACAACACTTTTTACTGCATTGACAAGTTAAAACAATATATTCGGTTGGGGAAAAAATTTATCGTATTTTTAAAAATTATATATACAATATCTTTGTCAAAAATGAACAAAATTTAAAAAAAGTATTTTAAAGCTTGAAATTTCTACTTTCGAAAGATTACTATATTTTTTTTAGTTTCTGTGAGTTTGGCAATTTTTACATTTAAAAAACTACAAGCTTAAAAAGATGAAACATTTTCTTTTAACTTTGGGGATTTCTCACATGTCTAAAAAAAAATTTATGAAAAAATTTTCGACTACTTATCATGAAGCTTTCCTATAAAATTATTTAAAAATGTTCCTATGATTTATGTAAAACTGATTTTTGTTAAAGTGAAATAGATATATATTTGATATTTCACGAAAGTTCGAAAAAAAATTCTGTAGTCTAGCTCTAATGAAGAAAAAACAGACATATAAAGTATTGGTAATAAACAATATATAATACGCTAAAGTGACTAACCTGAAATTATTCGTCTTTGAATTCAATCCTATATTTTTTTAAAAGCTTATATTTCACTGTGCCGTAAGTCAGCCACAAAATGATATGAATACGTACAGAATAGAAATAACAGGCTTTATATCTACATCGGTATATTCATGTATTCATTCATCATAGGCTTTGTATCTACAAAGTTTTAGATAACTGTAGAAGCTTGGTAAATATTATACACATGCAGATTTATCTTTCGATCAGATAATAAACGCTAACGGAAATGAAAAAATGATGATAAGACAAGCACCCTGTGCGATTTTTTTGTTCAAAAAATAATTAACATCATAAAAAATCACACAGTAAACATTTACGACATTCATATCATTACCTCTGTTTAGTCTTTATCGATAGAGAAATTGTGAAAAAATTTTATTATAGCAGAGTGAACTGACAAAAAATTTCGCAATTACAGTATGATGATTCGCTTTAACGCAATAGTTTTGTCAGAATAAAATTTCTATTTATAAAAAAAAACTAAATAATACCAATTCTAAATGATATTTGTAAAAAATTAAACAAATTCAATTTGAGGTGTATTTGAGGTGTAAATATTTTAATAATTTCATAATCAGTCCGAAGTACAATGAATGAAATTTTTCAGCCACGCAGTTACGATGATCAATACTGTAACAAAATCATATAAGATTCTAATTAAATATATGCTTGAAATAATTGACATGTTAAAAGATAATTTTTACACGCATCCAATTTTTTATTCATTATACAATTAAATATTTACTAGAAGCTTGTCTTTTAATTTACGTATTATACGTTCTGAGATTTACGTATTATACGTGTTCTGATTTCTACCTCGGTGCTCCTCGAATATCATGTCATTCTTACTTAACATTCGGTAAACAATAACGATGATATAACATCCGGAGAGCACTCAGGTGGAAATCTGAATATGCTACGTGATATTTTTGAGAATATAGAGTTTACCAGTAAAAAAAAGGTACATAAGAGAAAAAGATATACATGTTGTTAAAATATTTATTTGCACATAAAACATAAATAATGAAAATTTTGAACAATTATAAAGTAATTATTTATTAATTTTGTATTTATTAAATCACAATATTAAAGTGAATATAATCGATATAATATACATATAATAATATTAATATATAACAAATAAGAGTTAATATATAATGTATAATACATAACAATATTAATATATAGATAATACATATATATATGTAATATAGTCAAACAACTATATAGTAAATTATTACATCACAGTAATGAACAATAAAAAAACAAATTATAAACTTAAATTATCAATATGCATCGATGGGCCCAGGGCGGTCGCAAGTAGAAGATCAGTTACAATAACACTTGCAACTGTTATTAAATAATACAAATGCAATAGGTCAAATTTGTGTTACTTGCACTTTTTGCACTCAGCATCTTCGTTTTCTTTCCTTTCATACCCGAATATAAATTTATTTCATTTTCAATACAAAAATTTTTAAGGATTTTACAGGATTACAACGCGAATAGATATAGCCAATAAAAAATTATAAAAATTTGAGATTACTTAAAAAAATTCTGCACGGACGCTCCTAAATGACTTTATAGGATAATTCCGCGGAAATCCGAACGAATGGCAGCTCTAGTTGTAACTATTTATTTTTAATATTTTTATTTATTTTCCACATTTATATTTATTTTCCATTTTGATTTTTCTACCATTAAATATGAAGTAAAGAGATCCAGAGATTAGAGATCCAGTAAATCCCATTCGTCATATAGTGGCAGTCTTTTTATCATTAATTTTTTATAACTCTCGCTCTTGAAACCTGAATTTATACCTGTGCTCAATAATTCATCCATATCATTCGCCTCAATCCTACAGCACAGCATAAACGGTAAAATGGTAAAGAATATTATCATTCCATAGCTAGCTCTTCGTTTTAGAATATCCTTCAGATCCTTCATAGTGGGCGGTTGCGTCTTGCAGTTTAATTGCTTCATAGTTGTTGACAAGGTGTCAAGGTATTCATTTAATAGAATATCGCTTTTATTTTCAATGATATCAAAAGAAAGACTTGAATTGAAAAAGTAGAGAAGATCAAGTGGCGATGCGTAGACGCATATTTGAAAATCTACCTGCAATAAAGTAAAGTTTTTTGGTTGTCACTCATTTATGTCTACGACAATTGTGATAAAATCCGTGCATCAGGAAAGAAGTGAAACATCATGTTCAGGAAGTCGTGACGACAAAGTTAATAGTTACATAGATGACATCGGCAAATGAATATACCTGCAATTAGGTACATTTATACATTCTATTTTCAAGTATCTCATATATTATCACTGTCTGTTTATCTTGATTGCTCAAGCTGAAATTGTGGATGATTAAATTGTGCTAACATTTACCATAATAGTGCATTTCGTTTCTTTATTTATTAATTTAATTTATCATTATGCAAATTTATATCGTTGCACTTAATTATAAAAATTACAATAACAATTCAAAATTATAGATAATTGGAATAAAGTGACTAAGCTACGTTGAATTATGTTTATAATAAAATTCATATTTGTCTAAGTCTTTTATACTTATCTTTTCAGTAATATAAAGTCGTATCACACAAAAGTATAATGTACTAAAAATTTCATGAATATTTTATTTAATCTTAGTTCTTAGTCATAAAATAAAGTCATGACTATAATAAATCAATGAACATCCATGTTCAGAAGAAGTACAGTAAGATTTTTTATGTGACTTGGTATAATACTTACAAAAATCTGATCAATGGGTTTGCCATTGTTGTCATATTTAAATAACAAATTGTTTGCATGACAATCACCATGATTAATAACGTTAAATTCATCTTCACAAAGCTTGGTTGCATTTAATCCTATTTGATGTATGTGATCGGCGAGTTTAGCAATTTTTTCCGAATATCTAGCAATAAAAATTAAACTTTATTAATTAATGTAAAATCATATGAAAACATGTAAAAATAATGCGAATATTTGCTCTAAATTATAATTTGTATCCACTTATATTAGAATTTTCTCCTTAACATATTCTGTCTCTTCATATTAAATTATTATTATCTTATGTCATATATAATAAAATATCTTAAATATTAAAAAATAAAGCAAAAACTATTGTTATTTATGTAAATCTAACTTTTTCACTTCTAGCCAGTTGACAACCTCATCTGCTAAATTTTTAGTACTCTTAATCAAAACATCTCTCATTTCTGCTGGAAGCTGATCATTAAATATTCCTTTCGAACACATCTCTTTTTGCTTTGGTTCCTGAATATTAAAATATTTTATTAGAGAACATTTTGATGAATTTATCCATTTATTTTGGAATAATATAATTAATAAGATTGCGTCCGTGAAGAATTGTCGGATATTTGTAGCAATATATCCGGCAGAAACTTTATATTGAAATGACGTGTATGTATATAATAGTATGAATACTTCTTTTGATCAGTAATATAGTTTTTAGAAAAATAGTACCGGATATATGACAAATATCCAGTATTCGGCTCCAAATTCCGGACATTTACCAGATAAAAAATTAAAAAATGTATCCGTAATAATAAAAGTTTTCAGGTATTTATTATTCACCTTATTTTAATATAAAATTTTGACACGATATATTTTCAGAAATTAGATATCCAGCAACACTTTCCGCATATCCGGTGCATTTCTAATAATTAGATTTGTTGTAATACGGATAGGAAATTTGGAATATCATACAGAGATCAAGCTATACAAGAAATCTCCATAGTAATTTTATATACAATATAATTTCTTTGTACACTTAGAGCACATCTTTTTTCGGAGAAAGATACGAGTCAGCCTAAACATCTTTAAAATTTTACCAAAAAATAGTTTTAAGAAGAGTTTTATTAGATCCTCTGAGCAGATGTGGTAAATAGTACATTGCAATGCGCAAAGATGCATTAATAAGAGAGTACGCCAAAGTTTTAAAAATAAATGTTTCATTTCTGACTATTTATGGATATTCATTTATGTCAAATTTAATTTGTTTTGAATTGAATATAATATTATATATTAATTAAAAGAATCCATATTACAAAATTTGAAATTATTAATCGGATCAAATATAATAGTTTTTTTTTATTTATTTCCCAGAGATACTAAAATCTTTCAGTACTATAATATTTCAAAACTATAATATTCCGAGTAACATCAGAAACACAAATTGAAAAATTGCATCCTCTGTAAAAATATTTAAAATTTGTATTAAAAAGTATTTAATTTTAAGAGACTGCTAAATAAAAATACATTATAGGAATTATGAAATTTTCTTTGCATAATTATGCCTTATTCACTACAGCGACTCTTAAAAATGTTTTTTTTGAGATATCTTTCGAACGACTTTCAGAAGTCAAACACATTAAAAATGTATTTACGACACACTCTTAGCAAAACTTTTTACCCGCGAACGACATTATTGCTAAATGAATGCAGCGAAGTCTTTCTTGTAAATAAAAAATCTTATATGATAAACAGCGCATTTTAAGTTTAATACAGTATTAAAAATGGGACTCTTGTGTTTATTACAATTATAAATTACTTCTCTATAGGATTATAATTGTGATGCATGTGATTCTATAACTCTACAAATTTTTCGCAATGCAATGTTCATAAAATGCAACCAAAGTGTTGAAATTGATAAAATTTTTATATTTGATATTAAGAGTCTTTTATGTTTAATATCAACACAAAAATTTGAACTTTGAATGGTTCGTGCCATTGATCCGACTTCTTAATTGTGACAAGAATAACTGTTATGACTGACTGTGAGTCATACGTGATGATTTACCTTCTCACAAAGGGCTACGGAGGCAGCATGAAATCTAGCAATTCCGCGAAGTGCCAGTATGGAATGATCTAAATCAAGACCATACATGTGATCGGCCATTCGAAAACCGAGAGATGCGAGGTCTTCGATCACCAGAAGTACTGGATTTTCATTTTGCGCATAGAGAATCTTCCCGCTCAAGCGGTGCTTTGATCCTAACAATTTATTCATTTTATCCAAAGTATCTGACATCATCAACATCTCGATGTGAAAGAGACCTACTTGTGTGTCCTGCACCAAATTTATTTAAGATGAATAAGAGGAATCCTTTAATCTAATAAGCATGTGATTATTTGTGTTATAATGGCTTATGTAAGATCTACATAAAATTTTTATAGTAGAATATTTCAAGATTTGAAAAAATGAAGAATATTTTCTTTAAATACAAAGTAATGCATATATATTCGATTTCTTATATGTAACTTATAAAAATTTTATTTTAAACACTCATTACTCAAAAATAATTATCCTTCTATTGAATAATAATCTTTCTATTGAAAAGAAATGTATTGCAAAATAAAATTTAGTCACAATTTTCTTCTCTCTCTCTCTCTCTCTCTCTCTCTCTCCCTTCCTCCTCTCTTTTTCTCTCTTTTTCTCTATCCTCTTTTTTCTTTTGATAGAAATATTGAATATATTAAATTAACTTCTCCTCTTTTCTTTATTAGAAATATTGTATATTAAATTATCTTACCATTTTTTGTTGAACTCCTTCACGCGAAAGTTTAATAATAATTGATTTTTTCTCTTTAATCTTAGAACCGCGCGAAAATTCGACAGTAATCCTAATCATATCGCTAGTATTATTGTTACCCTTCATCGTGGCTGATTTCGAAAATATATCGATCACCTGAATCGAATTGTCGTTTTCTGACTTTCGCAGAATCTTCTCCAGCATAGATTTAGCCATGTTGGTGTTTCTACGGCCATTTCTGAAAATGGAATTGGAAATGGAGAATTTTCTCATGTCCTTCTCGCCATGTTAGGAAAACAATTCTTTGCAGAACTTATTAAAGATAAAATTCACGTTTTCTTTTTCTTCTTCTGCTTCCTTCACTCTTCTGATCTTTCGGCTCTTGAGCTATAGATGAATATATCAAATTTTGTAGTATTACTGTATTTCTTGTCTACATTCAAGAGTTTTATATGGGTTTTCTTATTTTATTAGTTATAGTTATATTTTATTGTATTCAATGTATAAAGTTAATTGAAATTACCATTCAATCTTTGTCACTATTATTTTTTGAATAAACTACTTTGTGGGTGTATTTGTTCCGAGTATAAAGCTTCTTATCATTTTTTAAATATTTCTTAATTTAATTTTTCAAATATGAATTAATATTTATTAAATATTTTTAAATATACAAATATACAAATTTTAAAATATATAAAATCCTTAAATTATATTTGAAAAATTAAAAAAGTTATATTATATTTAAACTCTCCCTCTGAGAAAAAAGCTATTTAAAAAAAAGATATTACAATTCAATGTATATGCAATGAGCATGGACTGTTAAACCAATATTTGTTAATTCAAACGAATAACATGTTCTAAATTATAAGATTTTGATGACATGCCACATATCCATTTTAAATATATAAATATTTAAACTGGATAATCACTACCAATTATAATAAACGCACTTAATTTAATTAACAATTAAACTTTTGCTCAGTGTTTAAATTTTAGTGTTTTTTTTATTTAAGAGATACACAAGAATAGTTGTACTCGAACTTTGTATTAGATATTTAATTTTTTTTTAATGTAAGATTATTTAAACAAAAAATTATTTATAAAAAATTATTTATATAACTCTAAAGTTGTCTATAAAAATGCTATCCTAAGTAAAATTATTCTAAATAAATTTTCTAAATAAAAACTTTTCGATAAACACAAACTAAAAATAACAATTTCAATATTATAATTTTACAATTTAAATACAATATAACACAATATAACATACGTTACGTAACACTTACATTGTTAATTGTGAAATTATAAAATTATAACCATTTTATTGATGTTATGTTACTTTTAATTAATGTTTATTGCATGTTATGCCTTCTATATACTGGACGTGATAAGCGACGAGCAATATCCGCCTTTGAAAGCTCCGCCTTTTTACACGTGACGATGAATAGCAGAATTTTCATTAGATAAGTATTGTTCGTCGTTTATTGCTCATAGCGTCCAGTGTGCAATAAGTACTACAATTCGTTCGTAACGTTCGCGAATTATGTAATGTTTGCAATTTAAACTTTTTTTTTCTCAAGATTTCATATTTTCGAAATGCAATGTATATTAAAGAATTCACTATGATATTTCGATGTATATCAAAGAATTCACTATGATATTTAGGACTTTATTTAAAATTTTTCTCAATAAACCCCGACCGAATATCAATATCAAAAGAACAAAAAAAAAACAAAAACTGTTCCTTGTGGATAAACTACACTTTTAAAATTTAAATGAAATAAATAAATAAATAAATAAATATATATATATATACGTATATATATATTTGCTATTTTGTGAAAGCGAGAAAAATTTTCTAATTTGTTCTAATGCAGGTATAAAAAACAGATTTAAAGTAGATACTGATAATAAGCAATATCCTAAAGTGACTAACCTAAAATTATTCGTTATCGACTCCAGTCGTTTATTTCTCTCATATCACTATGCTGTTTCGTAATGCCAACTTTGAAATGATAACGTAGAACAGAATTTACAAGCTTTATAACTATATAATATGTCGGTATCAGTCAGTATATTCACTCATATCATTCACAGACTTTGTATCGATAAATGTTAAGAATACTCAGTTACTTAAATTTCGATAAAAATATTCAATCGATGTGTTTTTGCTATAAAAATAAAGGTTTGACAAGAAAAAGCGTCGACCTGTCTTATGAATCGTTAAAGCTACTTATGACAACTCTTCAGGTTAAAAAATCTGTCATAGCCACGTAATATTGCGTCACGAGTATGCACTATGATCATTTGTCTAGCATTAATTCCTAAAAATAAATATTTTCTGCTTTTATTGCACAAATTCTTAGCTTTAAAAACAAATTCTATGTTTTAAAAACGCAAATTATTTTTTCATATAATTTTTGTTTTTATGGCGGAGAATTTATTTCTAACGCAGAGAATTTGTGTTCTTAAAGCAGATAAAAAAACACGGAGAGAAACATACAAAACGCATGCGCATGTGGAAACTGCAAAGTATGTTCGCATTGTTGTATTTTATAGCTTGTTAATTATCCAACTTGAATAGTCATCAACTTTAATGATTATTATCTCGATTTTCAGATTAGAGCGACATGTTTTTTCTTGTCAAAACTTTATTTTTGCGCAAAAACGCATTGATTAAGTACAATATTTTTATCGAAATTTGATGTAAACGGATTGTTAACTTAATTAATATTTACTAAACAATAAATAATAATCTATAATAGAGCAAGATAAGACAATAAGACAAGCGATGTTTTGCGGTGCAATAGAAAATAAATTGACGTCGTTGCACCGTTAAAAAAATCACAATAAATGTTATCGAGTTACGACATCCGGAAGTCACCATTATCTATGATTAGTTTCTATCTTTCCCCTTTTATTCTCGACAAATTATAAAACCATTCCAGAATAATGGCTATAAGCTAATAGAAAATTGTAATTACACTAAGATGATTCATCATATATAACACGACAGTTTTGTTAAAATAAAAAACGATTTTTTTATTTATAAAATTATTTATAAAACATATTCAAAATTCAAAATCAGAGAAGGATACATTTCCTTGCAAGATATCACTGAAAAAATTGTATTCTGAAGAATATCCGACTTACGTATAGTTTTCTTCTAAAATAAGCGCCAAAACGATTCTCTTAATTTAAGAGAAAAATTATCTAAATTATATTCTTAATATAAGAACAGGATGTCCTATTTTAAACGATGATTTCAAATATCTTTTGAACAATATATTTTAGAGAAAAATGTTTCAGACAAAAATTGTAGATGGTTTTAAGGGGGATATCATCAAAAACCGCATGAAGTCGCGACGATGCCTTCATAAATAAAAAATATATTATTAATTTAAGAGGAAATATTTTTATATCTGTTAAGAGAGGAAATATTAAGAAATATAACATCTTTCAAGAATACAATTTTTTCGGTGATATAATACGATTTTATTATCCAAATAATATAATTTTTACCAATTAGAAAACTATCATATAATATATATAGCCAATAATAAAGGACCAGTTGTAAATTTACGATATTCTTTTATTAAATTATTGACCAATAATTTGCAATTTTAGATTTAGCAAAAAATTACAATAAAGTTTCAAATTTACGTACATCATAGACTCCGATTATTTGATTACTTATTACTTTGTAACTTTTTTCAATTTTTCTTATTTCTCGCATTCTATGTTAATACAATTTAAATATTTCAGTTCGAATCACAATTAATTTACATCACAATTTTTGGTATAGGATAATATTTTATATATCTCTGTTTTGATAATGTCATTTTCTTTATTAACATATGTTGAATTAGACAATATCTACATAACAAAATAAAATATGTATGTACATCGTTATCTATGACAAATTGATAAAATATTTTAAAAATCACGATTATTTTAAAACTTTAATGAATCAAGAATAAAATCGTCATAAAAATATAATTGCTTTTTCGCATCAAAAATATGTCATCACTTAATTCTACGTTTATTTGTTAAAAAAAAATTTTTTTAAAATAGATGTCAACCTTTATTAACAACAAATTAAAACATCCTTATTATTAATTTTAATGTATTTATTTACATTAAATGTCCTGATTTCTTAAACTTCTATTTTTTTCTACTTTAACATTCTATCACTAAATATAAAGAATATATATTAAAGATCCAGCAAACCCCACTCGTCGTATAGTGACAATCTTTTTATTAATATTTTTTTATAATTCTCATTCTTTAAACCTGGATTCGTATAAATATCAGTGCCCAATATTTCATCCAAATCTTTTGCCTCAGACTTACAGCACAACAAGAATGGTAAAACGGTGAAAGATGTCAACATTCCATAGCTAGCTTTTTGTTTTATGGAAGCCTTCAGTTCTTTCATAGTGGGCGGCTGCGTCTTGCAATTCAGTTGTTTCATAGTCATTGACAAGGTGTCAAGATATTCATTTAATAAAATATCTGTCTTATGTTCAATAACATCAAAGGAAATACTTGAATTAAATAAATAGATAAGATCGAGTGCCGCCGATGCATAGGCACACATTTGAAAGTCTACCTGCAATATTAAATAAATATTTTCGATCTATAAATTTTTTAAGTCAATCGTATTGGAAATAAAATCTGTGCAACACACACATGCACACGCACGCGCACACGCATAAAGGAAAAAAATGTGAAGCATTATATTTAGGAAGTCGCCATGACAACGTTGATAGCTCAGAAATGGATAACATTGGCATGAATATGCCTATATGATTATACTGAATACAATGCATTATTCAAAACATATTTCATTTCCAAATTTCTTATACCGTTATCGTCTTTGTTTTGATTGCTGCAGCTAAAATTGCAGATAATTAAATTGTACTAATATGTACCGTAATAGTATTTTTGGAAACAGTATTGGTTCATTTAATTTATTGTTATACAAATTTATATCATTGCATTTAACTATGAAAAATACAATAAAAATTCAGAAATGTAGATAATAAAAATTGGAATAAAGTAATTGACAATGAGCTATGTTAATTTATGTTTATAATAAAATTTATATTTGTCTCGATATAAAAAATATATTTTCAAAGTAAATTCGCTGTTTCCGCAAATAACATTTATTGTATGAGCACCTTTTAGATGTCTTATGTCTAAAAGATATTTTATGCAACATGCATGTTATCTGGGACTCGTCTTATCACATGTAAATATATACTAAAAGTTTCATGAATGATTTTATTTTAAACTTAGAGTTCTTATTTAATCTTAGTCCCAATATAAAGTCATGATTATAATAAAATAATGAGCACATATTTGGAGGAAGTACATGATTTTTTATAACGTAATAGTACTTACAAAAATTTGATCAGTAGGTTTCCCATTATAGTCATATTTGAATAACATATTATTCACTTGACAATCACCATGGTTAATAACATTAAATTCGTCTTCAGAGAGCATATGTGTATCTACTCCTATATGGTACATGTGATCGGAAAGTTTAGAAACTTTTTCTGAGTATCTAGCAATAAAAATCAACCAAATGTAAAATTATATTTAAAATACTTAAGTGAAGGTAATATAAATTTGCACTAAACAATGCAATTTGTATTTATATTTGCAATTTTCTTCTTAATATGATTTTTCTCTTCATATTAAATACTTATCTAATGCCATATATAATAGAATATCATAAACATTAAAAAATAAAGTAATAAATATTGTCATAAATACAAAACTTTTTTGCTTCTGGCCAGTTCGCAATCTCATCTGCTAAAGCTTTTGTACTCATAACGAGGAAAGTTTCTATTTCTGGTGAGTGATGATCAAATTTTCCTTTTGAATATATCTCTTTTTGCTTCGGATTCTGAGTATTAGAATATTTTTATTAAAATATGTTTTAATGTTTTTTTTATACATTGAATTATAGAGTTAAATAATTAGATTTGCAGTAGGGACAGGAAATTCAGATTATATAGATCAATAAGCTATACAAGAAATCTACACATAGTAATATGTATGTCTTCAATTTAAGGAATTTCAGGAATATCTTTTTTTGGAGAAAGTTACGAGAGAGTCTAGTACGCATGTCGAAAAAATTTTATAATACAAGGGTATTTACAAATCTTTAAGCAAATTTTTTATTAGGTCTGTTGAGATGAGCATGTGCAAGTACACTGTGCAAAAGTATATTTATAAAAGAGTATGCCAAATTAAGTTTTAAAAGTTTTTTTTCTAGCACCATTTATGAGTGTTTGTTTCTGTTAAATTTAATTTGTTTCGAAATGAATACTGTACAATAATAAAAATATTCGTATTACAAAATTTGAAATTCTTATTCGGATTGGATGGTTGCCCGGGAAAATATATTTCATATATAATTATAAAATTATATTTAATATTAAGAGTTTTTTATATTTAACATATTAATGTGTAAATTTCATCTTTCAATGGCCCTTATACTCGTTCCATTGATCCGAATTTTTAACTGCATTGAGATGTTGAAATTGATTGTGAGTCATACGTGGTGATTTACCTTCTCGCATAAGACAACGGAGGCTGCATGAAATCTAGCAATTCCGCGAAATGCCAGTATGGAATGATCTAAATCAAGACCAGATGAACGATCAGCCATTCGAAAACCAAGAGATGCGAGGTCTTCGATCACTAGAAGCGTTGGATTTTCATTTTGCGCATAGAGAATTTTCGCGCTCAAGCGGTGTTTTGACTCCAACAACTTATTCATTTTATTCAAAGTATCGGACATCATCGATATCTCGGTGTGAAAGAGACCTTCTTGTGTGACCTGTGACAAATTTATTTAAGATAAATAGTAGAACCTTTAATCTAACGGGCATGCAATTATTTGTAATATAAAGGCCTACGTAAAAAACTATATACTATGTATAAAATTTATATAGTACAAAGTTTCGAGATTTGTTTTGAAACAAATAAAGAATGTCTTCCTTAAATACAAAAAGTAGTGTAATTTTACAAGATTTGCAATATAGATTCGATTTTGAACACAATGGTTATATGCAGACAATAACAAATTTCAATTATATTTTTGAACAGTCACTACACTTTAAACCAACTCGATTTTCTCGCATAATATCAGAGAGAAGTTATTTCTAAATTTTTCAATTTATTTATATCGCAAGTAAATACAAAAGTAAATCAAAAACGATTCCGCTTGTATTTCATATTTTCCATTTTGCGTAGCATTCATTTATACATTAGTGATTAAAACCGCTTGACGTCCATCTGCTAATTTGCGAGACATTGCGTGCGTTGAACGTATCACTTTATGTAATCGTATTTCTTTCGTGTTTCTTTCGTGTTATTCTTCTATCGCAAGATAATATAAAATACATGTTGCATGTGATTAACATGATCGTTGTACCAACGGTTTAGCTATTATCGTATTTTGGTAATTAATGCAAGCACGTAATTAACAATGTTTTTGTAAATTTGTATAGATGTCATAAGAAAATGAGAAGCAGTAGAGAAATTAGAGAAAAGAAAGAAGCCTACAAGACACCGAGCAGAACAACCTCAAGGCAAATAATTAATTATTTACATGCATCATTTAGAGAATTAATTCTCTTTTTATTTTAATGATCTAAATCAGAATGTGAGAAAGACACTCATATTTATGGATTTTTATAAAAGTCTATATTTAAGAAAATTATGCCATGTTCCTCGAAAATTACATAATTATTTTAATAAATGTTAATTAAAAAAAAAACGAAAAAATTCTGAACGGATAGTATTCTTTCAAATATCAAATACTATCAGTGGATGTCATATAATTTTTTATTTTAATTTTAGAAAATATATAGGTAATAAATCTATGAATTATATTTAGATTTAAAATTTACTTTATAAATACTGTTCTCTCTCTCTCTCTCTCTCTCTCTCTCTCTCTCTATCAATTATCCTCTCTCTTTTGATATTAGAAATATTATATATATTAAAGCAACTCCTCCTCCTCTATTAAAAACATTGTATACATTAAATTAACTTACGATCTTCTGTCGAACACCGTCTGCAGGAGAGAGTTTGACAATAATGGATTTTTTTCTTTAATCTTAGAATCACGTGAATATTCGGCAGTAATTCTAATTATGTCGCTAGTGTAGTTGTCACCCTTATTTGTTGCCAATTTCGAAACTATATTCATCACTTTAATCGAATCGTCATTTTCCGACTTTCGCAGGATCTTCTCCACAAAGCCTAGATCTAACCATGATGTTTCTAGCGTCATTTCTGAAAGTAGAATTGGAATTAGAGATATTCAAAAAATCATGTCCTTCCCTGTATTACAGAACACAAAAACAATTTAACTTAAATAATTAAGTTCCAATATGTAAAAACATTCAATTAATGTATTAGAGATTGAGAGCTGAGAATATCGGATATAAGTTGTTAAATTTTATATTTATAAACCGCAAAGAAATTTTTCAGTAGTCACTTGCTTAAAGAACACAGAAATTATTTTTATAATTTAATAGCATAATTAACTTTGTTTTTAATAGAAAATATAAGATGATGAAAATATAAGATGAAATATAAGATATCTGTAATAACCAACTTTAAGTGCCGGATTAGTTGTTACACTTGTTACAGTTATTGAAATCAGTTATCATGCTGATCTCGTAATAAATCGGTAGTCAGTAGTCCTAAGTCTTATTGATGAAATTGACGAACTTCACTAATTAAGATAATGCATTCGATTGAACGCACTCAGTACGCACTGGTGCACATTAAAATTGTCATACACAAAATAACGTAAAAATATGTTTATGTATAAACATAGAAAGTGATTAAATACTCAATACATTTTGTTTGTACTATTAGGTAAAATATGTATTTTATAATTCGAAATATATGCATTTTACTTTTATACTCAAACGAAATCAGTGTACAAAAGCTTTAATTTATATTAATGCATTAGTTCTTGCAATCGAATTCGCCATTAGACTTCCGACAGACAGATTGTAGAGTCAACATTACAAATCTAGATTTCAAAATATAACGCATATAATTAAAGAAAATAATAAAATTTAAAAAATATGCATAATATAATTTTATTAATATATTTCAGATATTATGTGGATAATATGAGATATATAAACATGCATAGATACATATTAGTTATATAATGTTATTTGATTATTTATAATATAAGAAAATATTTATATATTTGAATTGTACTTAAGCTTAAATAAAAAATATATTTGAAGAAATGAATATATATGTATATTTATGTCTTCAAATATGTTAAATTATTACTCATGTAAATTATTACTCATAAAGTTTTCTAAAGAAATAATTGAATTTATGTGATAATATGTGATATAGGATGCGTTTGGAGAGACACTATTCACGCTTTAGACGCAAATGCTATCAACACTGTTCGTGGAGTCATAGCGCGTTAGAAAACTCCATGAACGATTCTAGCGTAGCGTTGGTAGCATTTAACCAGAGAGATTTAATATTCGACGAGATTAATGTAGGGAGTATTTTTAATCACCGATTTTTTCTTTGTAAGTTAAATTTTTAGAATTTTATAAAGTATATGTAACGTAAATTTTTCATTTTTTCATAGTGAATAATAGAACGTAATCTCAATTGCAATTTCTATGATGGCTTGTCGCTAGGTCAAAATGAACAACGTAAACTAGAAAAAATTAATAGTTACAAAAAATTAATAGTTAAATTAATCAAATAAAAGAAAGAATCCTTGAGCATCCGTCGTCAATTTGAGAAGAGTCTATATCTAAGGATCTTAAGCATCTGCAGCGAAATACCCTGCCGCACTATATCGTAATAGTAACTTTTTTCCATACACGGGAATTAAAAATCATCAGTAACAAGATATCTCTGACTTTCACATTTGTAATGAAAATACACAAGTTGAACTCTGTAGAAACTTTGAAAAGTTAAAGATGATACACAAGCAAGAATTACGTTCACTCCAGTCTAGTGGCAAGCCATCAATTGCAGAGATTGAAATTGAGATTTGCCATTCACTATAATAAAATTTGAAATTCACACGTTGCGTACGTACGTTTATTCTACGAAATTCTAAAGAGAGAAAAATTTGGTACCTCGAGAACAGAATCCCCTCAAACATTAATCTAATTCTTGACGAATGTTAAACGCTAGCAAAGCTACGCTAGTCGTTCACGGATCTGTAAACGCTAGCGCTTCCAATACACTATCTCGAACGCGTTGATAGAGCGCAGTTGTGAAATAACACCCATTAAAGACCTCATGATCGTATTATATTTAGCGTTATCTATAGCTTTGAAAAGTTTGTAGCGCTAATAGCGCGAATAGCGTCTCCCTGAATGCATAGTAAACTGAGTAATAATTACTATGTTTAATGTTTTTGCAATTTTAAGTGTATATACGAATATCATCATATCCCGTGTATCAATTATCCTTTATTTATTAGATATTTCGTGAAAGTAAAAAAAGTTTTATTGCTGCAATTTAATGCAGAAATAAAAACAAAAAACAGACTTAAAGTATTGATAAAAAGCATTAAAAGTACTAACCTGACGTTTTATTCGTTTTCGTCCTCAGTTAATTTCTCTTAAATTATTTTACTGTTCTGTTTCGTAAGACAGTTTATTTTAAAATGATATACACAAGATTAAATTTACAGATTTTATATCTATATTGTTAAATGTATTCCTCACATGCTTAATATCTATATTAGAAATCTTTAATATCTTAGATTATTCTTGACTAGATCAACATTCAACTCATGCGCATTGGTTCTTCAATCAAGCAATAAGCGCTAAATCTACATTTAGATTAGATCTAATCTATAGATATGATAACCAATAACAGCAATAATAAGACAATAACATATACGATGTGCAAAAAAATAATTAAGTACATCACTGAGCTGTAAAAAAATCGCACTGTAAACAATATTACGATATATATGTGCAAGTCATCATTATCTTTAGTCCTTATCTCCACCAAAAGATAAATTGTGATAAAATTCCAAAATGCAGTATTAATTGATGAAAAATTTCGCAATTGCGCTAAAATGATTTACTATAATGCAACAGTTTTATCAGAATAAAATTGTTAATGATATTTGAAAAAAATTAAACTATTATAATATATTATAAATATTATAAATAATATTTGTGAAAAACTAAATTAATTCAATTTGAGGTGTAAATATTTTAATAATTTATATTTATCTTCGTTCTGATGTGTAACAAACAAAGTTTTTCATAATTACGATGATCGATCTTGTTGCACAAAATCATAAGATTTTAATTCAATATATTCTCGAAATAGTTAACGTTTAATAGGTTCTTAGGCGCATCGAATTTTATAATCATTTTACAATTACATATTATTAGCGGCATTTATTTTTCGATTTATCATGGAATATACATTCTACATGATATTTTTACAGAATTGAGAATAAAAAGTCAGTACAAAAAAGATACGTGAGAGAAAAGACGTGTATGTTGTAAAAATATTTATTTCACGTATTTGCATAAAAAATAAAAATAATAAAAATTTATGAAAAAATAAGAGAAAGTTATTTACTGTGTATAAAAAATACTATTACATAAAAAAATTGGAGGGAATGAACATAAAATATAATTATTTATATTTTCCAAAAAAAATCTCAGGAACAAGAATAAACATTTATAAAGTTTAGATGAATTTTCTTTTTTTTAAATATTAATTTATCGAACTGAAAACAGTTTGAATAAATGAGAGAATGAGCTATTATTTATATATAGATAAAAAGTATTATTCTAAGTTGTTTCATCAATACCTGATGCTTTTCCATTTTTTCTCAGAATTGGATTATCAGCCTCTTGTAAAAAACATCGCAGATAATAAATAAAATTGCGCACGGATTAATTATTAATAAAAATCTTTCTTACAATACTACAATACTTCTTGTTTATAAAATCCATGCTAAGATTTCCAATTTGGTTGGTGGAATCACTACTTCGGCGAGCATTTAATTCAATTCTTATATTTAAGATCATATTTAAAAGATCATATTAAGTACAATTTTAAGATGTCATAAATCAATCACAGGAACTAAACTTTTTAAAACATTTCTTAAGAAAATTTTCTTAGAGTAAGAACTATAAATACTTTAAAATCGACAAATATAATCAAGTATATATACGATACAAGATACACGATAAATGTCGACGATACAAATCGAAGCACTTAATAATGCCTCATTGTGAATCATACATTTTGTCGAAGATATAATCTCACCAGCTCGAATTAGTTTTTCATTAAATGTCGATTCGTGAAAAGTTTATTAATCCGATAATTTCAATGGCACTCTCGAGATAGATGTGCGACATGAAGAATCGATTGTGTTTCGCTCATTTAAATTGATGATAGGATACATCAGCTATCCTCCGTCGTTAGATTTTTACATAAGGATTATGATATTTCTCAAATATCTAAAAATTTAATTATACACTAATATGATTTAGATACAGGGTTGATAAAAATCGTGTTTAAAAAAAACAAAACATTCAATTTTTTTATTTAAAACATGTTTTTAATGTTTTAAATAGCTTTAGAAAAAACTCATGTTTAAAACAAAAAAACACCTTTTAAACATATATAACATTTATTGTATTAACATATATTTATTTTATTATAACGCATTTTTATTTTCAAGTATTTTGAAACATTTCTGAGGTATATTTTCATTACCTATTTAATTACCTATTTTCTCATTTTTTCTTAAATTTAAGTGTATTATCACATAAATATATAAGTATATTTGAACGTGTTGTTTGCTATTTAACATTTTATTTGATTGTATATATGTTAAGTTATACAAATTTAAACCACAGGCATTTTGTTAATGTGGTCCTTTATGCATATTACTTATGATTTCTTTTTTGAAATTTTTATTTCAAAATAATTATTCCTTGAACTAATTATAGTTCTAATATTAATCTACGTTTTAATTTACGTTACTATAGATTTTTATAGGCTACTGAGCCTAAAGCTGTTTATATACAGGGAAAATAATGTTTGGAAAATAATGATAAATCTTTCGCAAAGAGGCAGTATGTACTTAAATTGACAAAAAAAAGTGCTCTATCATTTTGCAATTTTCATAATAGTTAACAAGATATTAATTGTTAAAAATTGACGAAAATTGGTCTTCAATAATTTTACTCAAATATCAATTTTACAAAAGAATTGTAAAAATCAAAAATTGTTTATTTTTTTTCATAGAACTCTACGAATTTTTTCAGAATTTTTAAATCAATTTTTTAATTTTTTAATTTTTACCAATATAAGAAAATACAGTATTAAAAAATTCTTAAAAAATTATTAAAAAATTTTTAGAGCTCAAAAGAAAATTAACAACTGTTGTCTCTTTTTTATAAAAGTTTTTATAAAATTAATAGTATTTGAGTAAAAAATTATTAAGGACTAATTTTTGGTAATTTTTAGCAATTAATATCTTGTTAATTATTACGAAAATTGCAAAATGATAGAGGACTTTTCAGTTTAGTCCATTCTGCCCCTATGCAAAAGGTTCATCATTATTTTTCAAATATACATAAAGTTGTATGTATACATGTGTATGTATATACATTTGTATACATGCATGTATTCTGCAATACAGATATACAGATATACATGCATATATTCTACTTTTTTGTTAATTTTATAATCAAACTAATGTTTTCTAAACAAAATTAACGTTTTAAGACTATTTTTATGGAAGGCCACATTATCATATTTTTCTTCGATTCGCCATTATGCATTGTTTCCACATTTTTATTAATTTTTTATTATAGTGTTCTAAGTAATAAATATTTTGTAATTTTGAATCCAGAATTGATTCAACAATACTTTAATGAATGTAATTGTCAAGTTTTAAACTTAAATATTCATTATTAACCAAATAAACCAAATTATTAAAATGCAGAGAATGGAAAGTTACTTTTTCGAAAAAGTAACAAGTTACCGTTATTGGTTACCGATTTTTAAAAGTAACTAGTTACAGTTATAGTTGCTTGAGAAAGTAATTTTTCGTTACTTTTTCGTTATTTTTTTTTTAAATCGATGACCGCCAATCATAGTGGAGCCTAGAGGCTTCTCTAGCGTTATGCACTGTAAAAAATTGTTGTGTAAAATTACAACTATTATATTGGATAATTTTAAGGCCCACTGTAATAGATATAAACGTCCACACGTTTATAAATTTCCAAATAAAAATAATTTCTTGATATGTAACTAAGCAGATTGTGGAAGTACAATTACAATATGTATGTATAGTTACAAGAACGATAATATAACAATACATTTCGTACTATATATTATTATACATTTAACAACAATATGAGAAAGATTATAGAAATGTTTCTGTTATAATACATAATATTACTAAAATTTGGATAATTATCGAAAATATTCAAAATTTATATCCTGCTATTTACATAATTTTCAATATAAAATAAAATCCATTTACACAATAAAAGCAAATTTATAATTTTTAAAAGCATTTATTTATAAAAGCAAATTTATAATTTTTGTGGAATTACATAATTTCTACAAAATTGCAGGATTTTTTATATTTACAAAGGACTAACCACGAAAATTTTGTACAAAATGCATTTTGGAAGTTTGCTCCTCGTATGTTGAATTAAGCGATATAACAAAACAAAATATATCTACGTATATATATACCGTTTATATATACCGTATATATATACCGTATATATATACCGTTATCTCTGATATTATGTTGATAAAATATTTTTAAAAATCACGATTTATCTTGAAACTTTAACGAGAGGTTTCAAAGGTGAAATCATCTTAAAAAAAATATTTATATATATTTTTTTTATTTTTTCGGATCAAAAATATCATCATATACAATTTCACATTTATCAGTTAAAAAAAAATCCTTTTTTAAAATGTTAATATTCTTCGTCTACTGTTATTAATTTTAATGTATTTTTATATTTACATCTAATATCCTTTCTTAGACTTCTGTATTTTTTTTCTATTTTAATGTTCTATCACTAAAGTATACATTAAAGATCCAGCAAACCCCACTCGTCATACAGTGGAAGTTTTTTTTATCAATATTTCTTTCAAACTCTCACTCTTTAAACCTGGATTTATAAAAGTATTATTGCACAATATTTCATCAAAATCTTTTGCCTCAGACTTACAGCATATCAAAAGCGGTAAAATGATGAAAGAAATCACCATTCCATAGCTAACTTTTCGTTTTATGGAAGCCTTCAGTTCTTTCATAGTGGGCGGCTGCATCTTGCAATTCAATTGTTTCATAGTCGTTGATAAGGTATGAAGATATTCGTTTAATAAAATATCTGTCTTATGTTCAGTAATATCGAAGAAAATACTTGAATTGAGTAAATAAATAAGATCGAGTGCCGCCGATGCATAGATACACATTTGAAAGTCTACCTGCAATATTAAATGAATACTTTCGATCAATTTTTTAAGTCAATTGTATTGGAGATAAAATCTTCAATCCACACACTCACACACACACACACACACACACACACACAAACACACACACACGCGCGCGCGCGCGCGCGTGCCAATGAGAAAATGAGGAAGGGAGGAGGGGGGAGGAATGAGATATCATATTTAAGAAGTCGCGATGATAATGCTGGCTTATATGGATATATAACAACGACAGATGAATATGTTTACACCATTAAACTGAATGCATTTATTCAACACATTCCATTTTCAAGTTTCTCATACCGTCACCATCTATTTGTTTTAATTGCTGTTGCTAAAATTGCAGATAATTAAATTGTGCTAACATGTATCGTAACAGTGTCTTTCGAAACAATATCGGTTCCTTTAATTTATTGTTATGCAAATTTATATCATTGCATTTAACTATGAAAATTACAACAAAAATTCAGAAACATAATAGACAATTGAAGTAATTGACAATGAGCTATATTAATTTATGTTTATAATAAATTTTAGATTTGTCTCAATGTAAAAGATATATTTTATAAGTAAATTCTGTTTCAACAACACCACAAATAACATTTATATTGCATAAGGTGAGCACCTTTTAGATATCTTATGTCTTATGTATTTTATATATTTTATGCAATATACACGTTATTTGGGACTTGTCTTATCATATGTAAATACATACTAAAGTTTCATGATTTTATTTAAACGTAGAGTTCTTATTTAATCTTAATCCCAATATAAAGTTATGATTATAATAAAGTACTGAACACATATTTCGAAAACGTATATGATTTTTTATGATGTAATAGTACTTACAAAAATCTGATCAATAGGTTTGCCATTATTGTCATATTTGAATAACATATTATTCATGTGACAATCACCATGGTTAATAACATTAAATTCGTCTTCACAGAGCACATGTGCATCTATTCCTATTTGATATATGTGATCGGAAAGTTTAGAAACTTTTTCCGAGTATCTAGCAATAAAAACCAACCAAATGTAAAATTATATTTAAAAAATTTGTGTAAAGGCAATATAAATATTTGCATTAAACAATGGAATTTGTATTTGCAATTTGATTTTTCCCTTCATATTAAATACTTATCTAATGCCATGTATCATAGAATATCGTAAACATTAGTTAAAAAGTAAAGTAATAAATATTATCATAAATACAAATCTTACTTATTCACTTCTGGCCAGTTTGCAATCTCATCTGCTAAAGCTTTGGTACCCATAATGAAGACAGATTTCATTTCTAGCGAGTGATTACAAAACATTCCTTTTGAATACATCTCTTTTTGCTTCGGGTTCTGAATATTAGAATATTGTTATTAAAGTAGTTTTAATGTATTTATTCATTTAATTAATAAAGTTATATAATAAAGTTTGTAGTGGGAACAGGAAATTATTATATAGTAATCAATAAGCTACACATAAGAAATCTATAGAGCAATATACATTTTCTTCACGAATTTAAGGCATATCTTCTTTGGAGAAAGTAACAAAAAAACCTAAGGCCAGGTTCACACCTTGGTGGAAAAGCAGAAAGTGAAAAAGCGGAAGCCAATCGGAACTCGCAGTAGTAGTAGGCGATACATTTCGCTTGCCTGTTTCTGTCTTTCCGCGAATTCTGATTGGCTTTCACTTTTCCGCTTTCCATTAAGGTGTGAACCCGGTCTAATACGCATGTCGAAAAAATTTTACAAGGGACATGTTTAAAAATTTTTGAGCAATTTTTATAAGATCTGCTGAGGTGAGCGTGTGCAAATTGCGCACTGCGCAAAAGAATATTTATAATAGAGTAAAACGCCAAATTAAGTTTTAAAAAATTTTTTTTCTTAGCACTGTTTATTTTCTTAGCACTGTTTGTTTCTGTTAAATTTAATTTGTTTCAAAATGAATACTGTATAATAATTAAAAATTTTCGTATTACAAAATTCTTATTCGGATTGGATGGTTGGCCGAAAAAATATATTTCATATATAATTATATTTAATATTAAGAGTCTTTTATTTGTAATGTTAATACGTAAATTTCATCTTTCATAGCCCTTGCATTTATTCCATTGATCCAACTTTTTAATAATTGCATTGAAACATTGCAACTGATTGTGAGTCACGCGTGATGATTTACCTTTTCGCATAAGACAACGGAGGCTGCATGAAACCTGGCAAGTCTCCGAAATGCCAATAGAGAATGATCTAAATCGAGACCAGATGAACGATTAACCATTCGAAAACCGAGAGATACGAGATCTTCGATTACTAGAAGCGTTGGATTTTCATTTTGCGCATAGAGAATTTTCGCGCTCAAGCGATATTTCGACCCCAACAAATTATTCATTTTATCCAAAGTATCGGTCATCATCGATATCTCTGTGTGAAAGAGACCTATTTGTGTGACCTGTAACAAATGTATTTAAGATAAATAAGTAAAATCTTTAATCTAACAGCCATGCAATTATTTGTAATATAAAGGCCTACGTAAAGAACTATATATAAAATTTATGTATAAAGTTTAGAGATTTGCTTTGAAACAAATGAAGAATGTCTTCCTTAAATACAAAGTAGTATACGTTCACTTTGTTCACTATGTAAAGTTGATTTAAATCACTGATTATACAAAAATACTTGTCCTTAATTTTCCAATTAAATAGTAGTACTCCAAAATAATAAAATTTGCCAATTCTCTCTCTCTCTCTCTCTCTCTCTCTCTCTCTATCTCTATCATCCTCTCTCTTTTGATATTAAAAACATTATACATATTAAAGCAACTTCTACTCCCCTATTAAAAACATTGTACACATTGAATTAACTTACGATTTTCTGTCGAACACCGTCTACAGGAGAGAGTTTGATAATAATGGATTTTTTTTCTTTAATGTCAGAGGCGCGTGAATATTCGGTAATAATCCTAATCATGTCGCTAGTGTAGTTGTCACCTTTGCTTGTAGCTGGTTTCGAAACTATATCGATTACCTGAATCGAATCGTCATTTTCCGACTTTCGCAGAACCTTCTCCACAAAGCATAGATTTAGCCATGTCGATGTTTCTAGTGTCATTTCTTGAAAGTGAAATTGAAATTAGCGATAGTTATCGATAAACCTTTTCACTGTATTAGAACACAAAAACAGTTTAACTTAAATAATTAATTACAACAATTCAAATATGTAAAAACATTCAATTAAAATGTATTAGGGGCTGAGAGCCAATGCTATATGTAAGTTGCTTAATTCTATATTTATAAACGGCAAGGAAATTTTTCAGTAGTCACATGCTTAAACAACACAGAAGTTATTTTTATAATTTAATAACATGATTAGTTTTGTTATTTGTTAATGGAAAATACAAGGTGAGGACGCCTGTAATAACTGGCTCTAAAGGCCGAGTTAATTGTTACACTTGTTCCAGTTTGTTCGATAGTGCTCATTCAAATATCACATTGACCAAGGAGGAAGTACAAGACTCGAAATAGAAAGTTACTGTATTTAAATTTAGAATAGATATAATAATCATAAGATTAACCGATTAAAATATTTAAAAAAATTAAACATTATGAATACATTCACTCGATATAACGATATGCAAACATTATAATAATGATATTAACTATCACAGGAGAATCAGACAATAATGCGCTATTGTAGGAATTATTCTCACACGGAAATGTTCGTGCGCATGCGGATTACCGATACAATGTGAAAGCAGCCAATACGAAACATGGGATTCCGTTTCTTGCATGCTGATAGAAGCATAGAAGTTCGTTCAGTTTCTCTTCAGGCATTCGCTGCATGCATGATTCAACCCGCAATTGCATAACCCCGCCTCTTTTGGTGCATGACCGCATGAAGTCTCTCCTCTCGAGCTGAGGCAGTTCATGCAGCTTATGCATTCAACATATTTTATCGCGAAACTGAAATCATGGGTGGTTCGGCTGGGGGCAAACACGATATTCAAAATCACGTAAGAGTTAAAGATACGTAAGTAGCTCAGAATATCCAAAAATTTTTCTAATTTAACATTTCATATATATATATATATATATATATATATATATATATATATATATATATAGTATATA
>NW_012130072.1:1963863-1972910 GCF_000143395.1 Atta cephalotes
TATATATATATATATATATATATATATATATATATATATATATATATATGGGTATAATACTCTGGTATTATCGAAAAAATTATGCGTGTATTGATATTATGAAAATTTCGGTTGAATATCAGTATTTAACGCCAAATATTGGTATTTGGATCTTGGTATTGCGTATACTGCTATAGAATATCGGTTTTTAGTACCTGATTTATAATACTGAAAAATTAATATATTGATATATTACCGCTATTTTTCGTATCATTTTAAATTCCTGAATATAAAATAGTAGATTATGATAGAGGTTAAGTTTACAAGATAGGTAGAGAAAAGTAAAAATAATGGACTTTAACGGATGTTTTGTATGTATAATTGCAAAAAGTTCTTGAAATTTGATTTTGACGAATATGTGCTCTTTTCATATGGTTTGAATAATAAAGATTGTATACAGAATCTTATCATTTACTCGTAACTAAAATGCAGAAATGTATTTTTGAATTTTTATTGCTAATTATTTCTGAAAAAAATGAAAAATTTTTGATAATGACAATATCTCAAGTCTAACTTTAAAATCTTTATAAGATCTTTTTAAACTCTTATAACTTCAAGTTGTTTTACAGTGAATCGATTTCGGATTTTATCAAGTGTCTGAACATATGTAAGAATAATCTGTAAAATTTTTGTTAAATTTCTAATATTTTAGAAAGGTATTAAACATCCTATTTGGACATTTTTAATATGTTTTATTTTTTTCCTGCAGAATAAGATTGTAAGTGCTGCTCGAAAAATATAAATAAAAATATAAATCTTTTTTTGTCAAAAATGATGTAACAGTAATTATTGAATGCATTTGTAATTCAGTCAATTTTAAATTGTCGTCCATGTTCATTGCAGGAATTCACTGCGAATCCATTCCGTTACTAAAACTGTACATATTGGAGAAACGGAATATAACCAGTATTCCATGCCATGCACTCACTCGCTTCATGCAAGAAACGGAATGCATCCTGTAACAGCAGCTTACGCATGCGCACAAACATTTCCATGGAAATAATTCCCACGACAGCTGGAGTCAGATCAAATAAGTCTAAGCTTAGTCATAATAGAGATTTAAGTATTGAAAGAGTAAGTATTAGCATTGCTAATTAAATTAAGAATCGAAATAATGCGTGACGAAGTACTAATAAAACGTAATCAAAAGGAAAGAATTTTTTATTGTGAACAATAAATCAAGTATCGGTATTTCACTTACAGGAACTAATTGTTAATTCTTTGAGCATGGATAGCTTCGATCTGACTCGATACAAAGCACATTCATAGCAGTATAATAAAGGACACTATGAGCATAAATTGAAATATCAATATAACATAATCAAACATGCACAGTAAACGGACAAAAGTATAATCAAGGAATTATTACTAATAATGATGATGTCAATATAGTTAAGTTAATAATGCGCTCAATCATTCAATCATTGTAAGTCGGTGGAATGCGTCCGACGTAATAACATTTACATTTTAATGTAGCAAGATATCGCAAGTATCGGCAGTGTAAAGTCTCTATAGTTTGTTCTAAAATATGTTATTTTAATGACAATTCCTTCGAGTGCATCCTGAATTAAATCGTTTTATACAAATGATATATGTTGCTAGAGATGTGCGAGTTCTTTGATACATATCGATGTCGTCCATGTAAAATTGGATCCTGGCAGATAAAGGTGTTTCCTCATATGCATCGATCCCGTTCTCCCGATCCCATCTTTGCAGATACGCAGTCAGGGTTGGTGAAATCCTTTATACGAGTCCCGTGCTCGTATGCTATATTACGTGTAACTTACCCAAGAGAGGAATAAAATAGTTAACGATTACAACATTCATCCAGTATTTCCGTGTGTTGGACTAAAGAGCTCTCATTTTACTTCAAGTATGCAGCAAACAGTTCATACATTCAGCAAAGCCAATGTACGCAATCAAAATTACGTACATTCGACGTATACGCAACAATGGCTGACCCATGCACGCGGACTGGGATTCCTCGGATCGTCAGCCAGCAAGCTTTATATTCCTGTGCTAATCGATACAGGCATTTGATCCGAGGATGCACCCTGCCACCTCTGCCATTATCCAATGCAATTTTCTTTCGAAAGGACATCTCCTTGTTGAACTTACTTTTTTGAACTTATTAACGCTCGTATGCACGTACAGACTTCTCAAACTACAACGTATTAATGGCGAAAAATGTCGCATGCACAGCTACGGAAGAGATGTACAGCAGCAACGCCCCTCTGATTGGCTGTTAGCGTGATTGAAGCGCCAGTCGTCAGCGCCAATCTCTTGTACACGCGTGGATGCACGCGTTAGCACGCTCACGCGCAAATTTTTAAAATAGTACAAACCCTTAACACAGTTACTGGAATCATACTGATCGTGTAATATTATTAAGTCGATAGTCTGTAGTCTTAAATCTTATCGGTGAAGCTGATCAATAGCCAACTTGTACGATTAACGCTGATCAGCTTCATTGATTAAGATTTATAGCGAATTCAATTGGACGCAATCAGTACGCACATTAAAACCATCATACACGAAATAACGTAAAAATATGTTTATATAAACATATGTTTATATAAACATAGAAATTAATTCCTGAAATATTCAATATATTATGTTGTACTATTAGGTAAAATAAGTATTTTATTATATTATTCGAAATATTTGCATTTCATTTATATATTCAAATTAAATTAGTTTAGAACGCCTTTAATATGCACTAGGGCGTATTAGTTTTTCCGAATTCGCCATTAGACTTCCGACTACAGACTCATTGTAGAGTCATTACAAATCTAGATTTGAGAATATAACGCATATAATTAAAGAAAATACTCAAAAATGTGCAGAACATAAATTTATTAATAATTTTCAGATATTAAGTGTATAATATGTGAATATTGTAGACATGTATAAATACATATTAATTACAACGTTATTTGAATATTTATAATAATAAGAGACAATATTTACATATTTGAATTGTTGCTTAAGCTTAAGCAAAAAATATATTTGAAGACATGAATACATATATTTATGTCTTCAAATATTAAATTGTAAGTTATTACTCATTAAATAAATTTTTTAAAGAAACAGTTGAAATTATATAATAATATATAATAATAATATATATAATAATATATGATATAATAAATATAGTAATAAATACTACATTTAATGTTTTTGCAATTTTAAGTGTATTATTATACCCCATGTTAATGGGGTATAATATTAAACCCCATTAATTATCCTTTATTTATTAGATATTTCGTGAAAGTAAGAAGAAAGTTCTGCTGCAGTTTAATACAAAAAAAGATGGAGACCTAAAGTATTGATAAAAAGCATTACTTTCAAAGAATTTATCTGACTCTTTTATTAGTCTTCGTCTTCAGTTGTTAACTAATCCTTCTTTTAAATTATTTCACTGTTGCGTTTCGTAAGCTAGCTTTAAAATGATGCAGAACTAAATTTACAGATTTTATATCTGCATCGTTATATTCATTCATCACATGCTTGATATCTACATTAAAATCTTAAGAATAACTGAGGTTATTCTTGACTAAATCAAGATTCAACTTATACATATTTATACATATGGGAGGAAAAATATAATATTCGTTTGAAATATAATATTCATGGTTCACATGTAAAAATGATCGAGTGTCAAGCAAGCGTTAGTTTATCACAGTACAACTAAATAATTTCATAATAGGCAGAAAAGATAAGCTTTTTATTATAATTCCTGTAAGATGTGATTACGGCATCAATTGACTTGGCCAGATATTAATAAGAATGAAAACTAATTCTTTGATTTATTTCCAGTTTATTGTCATTGTCGGTAAACAATCATAAAATTCTCAAATGCTTAATTTTTATACGTCTTCGTCGATATCGCGAAAGACGAAAATGAAAAATTAGTTAAATCGTTATTAATTACGCATATTATATTAATTGTGGAATCGCATAAATTGTGTTATTTACGTATGTTATTTATTAAAGTTACTTTATTTCTAATTTGTATGATATAGTTAAAAATGTACAGATATATGTATAGAGAATCCAACGGAAGAAAAATTTTCTATTAAACAAAAATAACTATCGTAAATCGTCACGAAACAATTATAAATCCTATTTTTTATTATATTTCAATTCTAAATGATTAAACTGCATGAAACATCTGTAATATATGAGTTATAATCTTGATCATTTACGAAATCAGCTAACAACCATAGTTGGTAATTGTATGTACGATTGTGTAATATACGACATTTCGTATTATCTAACACTTATCACAATTCCGTTCAAAAAAAAAATAACTGAAGATATTCAGAGTGACCTGCTGAAAACAAGAGTTCAAACTTGAATAGCAGCACGCTGACAGTAAATAATATGCCAAAAAGAAACAGATAAAGCCACGTGTCAATCATGCTGTTATATAAAAATGTAAAGTTTTGTAAAATATTTATCAAGTATATTTCATTCCTACAGATTAATTACACTTGATTATTATTGTACATTTCATTCTATGAACTGATTGTTATCATTTAAGATATCCTTATTATATGACGATTGTACGCACTAAAAGATGGAGGAAAGAGGATTATCATTGACGAGAGAAGCAACACTTGCTTCAGTTCAAATCAAATTCAATATTAAAATAAATTTAATATTAAAAATTTGCTATTAATAATTAACTTATTAATCAATAATAATCAATTACAATAATTACAATAATTGTACGTAATGTAGTCTTGCATATAAAAAATCAGAATACGAATTTTATTGATCGTCAGCAAAATTAAACGTTTAGGAATGTTTCTTTTTTTAAAATAGATTTGAATAATTTGCAATTTTAGATTCAGCAAAAATTTAAAAAAAAGATCTCAAAACTTACGTAACCCATAAGGTCCGATTATTTTATTACACATTATTATGTAATTTTTTTTAATTTTTCTTGTGCACATTCTAATATGTTAATACAACCTAAAATACTTTATTTTATACTTTAATTAATTTACATGTCATTTTTATTACCATAAAATAATATTATATACATCTTTTTTTACGTTAAATATATATATATATATATATAGGTACACACACACACACACGCACGCACGCACGCACGCACGCACTTTTAATGTCATTTTTTTTGTTAACATATGAGGAACAACTTTTTAAAATGCGTTTTGTTCAAAACTTATAATATATTTTCAGAAAAGCCAGAAGAAGAAAATTACGTGCTTTAAGATAATTTATCAATTGATAAGATATGAAGTGTTCAACAAAATTGTTAAACAGTTGCTAAAAATATTAAACAAATATTGTTTATCCTTAATTCAAGAACATAATGCATTTCGAATGTCAAGATCTTTTGTAGCACATAAATTGATGATGTAGAAATCTTTCAAAACATCGTACAGTAGTTTAAAATTTAAATTTCTGAATTTAAACACTGAACGCTATGCTATCTTTAACTCAATAAATAAAATTTTGGACAAAATGAATTTGGAAGTCAGCTCCTCATATGTTGACTCAAACAGTATTAACATACAACAGTATTAAAATAACAAAACAAAATGTATCTATGTATATACCCCATTATCTCTGATATGATAATATTTAAAAAAATGAATTATTTTAAAACTTTAATGAGTTAAAAATGAAACTATCATAAAAGAATATTTTTTTAATTTTTCGAGCCAAAAATATCATTATATACAATTTCACGTTTATTATAGTTATTAGTTAAAAAAAAACCTTTTTTAAAACGTTAACATTCTTCGTCTATTGCTATTAATTTTAATGTTCGTTATATTTACATCTAATTATTATTTCCTAAACTTCTATTTTTTTTCAACTTTAATATTCTATTACTAAATGTGAAGTATACATTAGAGATCCAGCAAACCCCATTCGTCGTATAGTGGCAGTCTTTTTATCAATATTTCTTTAAAAATCTCACTCTTTAAACCTGGATTCATATAAGTACTACTGCACAGTACTTCATCCAAATCTTTTGCCTCAGACTTGCAGCATAGCAAGAAGGGTAAAATGGTAAAAGAAGCCATCATTCCATAGCTAGCTTTTCGTTTTATGGAAGCTTTCAGTTCTTTCATAGTAGGTGGCTGCGTCTTGCAATTCAATTGTTTCATAGTCGTTGATAAGGTGTGAAGATATTCGTTTAATAAAATATCTGTCTTGTGTTCAGTAACATCGAAGGAAATACTTGAATTGAGTAAATAAATAAAATCGAGTGCCGCCGATGCATAGATACACATTTGAAAGTCTACCTGCAATATTAATATGAATATTTTCGATCAATTTTTTAAATCAATTGTATTGGAGATAAAATCTTCAACCCACACACTCACATACCACACACACACACACACACACACACACGCGCGCGCGCGCGCGCGTGCGCGCGCGTGCGCACGCACAATAAGAAAATGATGAAGGAGGAAGGGAGAAGGAGGAAGATATTATATTTAAGAAGTCGCAGCGACAATGCTGATGGCTTATATGGATAACATCGACAGATGAATATGTTTACACCATTAAACTGAATGCATTTATTCAAAACACATTCCATTTTCAAGTTTCTCATACCATCACCATCTATTTGTTTTAATTGCTGTTGCTAAAATTGCAGATAATTAAATTGCTAACATGTATCTTTCGAAACGGTATCGGTTCCTTTAATTTATTATTATGCAAATTTATATCGTTATATTTAACTATGAAAATTACAACAAAAATTCAGAAATGTAGATAATTGAAGTAATTGACAATGAGCTATGTTAATTTATGTTTATAATAAATTTTAGATTTGATTCTCAATATAAAAGATATATTTTATAAGTAAATTTGCTTTTTAACAACACCCCAAATAACATTTATATTGCATAAGGTGAGCATCTTTTAGATATTATCTTATGTCTAAAAAGTATTTTATGCAATATGCACGTTATTTGGGACTTGTCTTATCACATGTAAATACATACTAAAGTTTCATGAATGGTTTTATTTAAACATTTTTACTTAAGTTTAGTCCCAATATAAAGTCTTGATTATAATAAAGTACTGAGCACATATTTGGAGGACGTATATGATTTTTTATGATGTAATAGTACTTACAAAAATCTGATCAGTAGGTTTGCCATTATTGTCATATTTGAATAACATATTATTCATGTGACAATCACCATGGTTAATAACATTAAATTCGTCTTCACAGAGCATATGTGCATCTATTCCTATTTGATACATGTGATCGGAAAGTTTAGAAACTTTTTCCGAGTATCTAGCAATGAAAACCAAATGTAAAATTATATTTAAAAAACTTATGTGAAGATAATATAAATATTTGCACTAAACAATGGAATTTATATTTGCAATTTTTTTCTAATGATCTTTCTGTTCATATTAAATACTTATCTAATGCATGCATCATAGAATATCGTAAACATTAATTAAAAAGTAATAAATATTGTCATAAATACAAATCTTACTTTTTCGCTTCAGGCCAGTTTGCAATCTCATCTGCTAAAGCTTTGGAACCCATATTGAAGAAAGATTTCATTTCTGGCGAGTGCTGATTATAAAACATTCCTTTTGAATACATCTCTTTTTGCTTAGGATTCTGAGTATTAGAATATTGTTATTAAAGTATGTTTTAATGTATTTATGTTTTAATGTATTCCATTTGATTATAAAATTAAATAATTAAGTTTGTAGTGAGAAGGAAATTCAGATTACTGTATAGATCAATAAGCTACACAAGAAATTTACACAGTAATACACATTTTCTTTAACAAATTTGAGGCATATTTTTTTAGAGATAGTAACAAGAGCCTAATACGCATGTCGAAAAAATTTTATAATACAAGGAATATATTTACAAATCTTTAAGCAAATTTTTATTAGCAAATTTTTATCTGTTGAGATGATCATGTGCAAGTTATACACTTCGCAAAATTGTATTTATAAAAGAGTACGCCAAATTAAGTTTCAAAAGTTTTTTTCTAGCATCATTTATGGCTGTTCGTTTCTGTTAAATTTAATCTGATTCGAAATAAATACTAATTAAAATACTGTATACCAATTAAAAATATTTGTATTACAAAATTTGAAATTCTTATTTGGATTGGATGGTTGACCGGGAAAATATGTCTCATATGTTTTATTTATATAATTATATAATTATATTTAATATTAAGAATTTTTTATGTTTAATATTAATGCGTCAATTTCATCTTTCAATGGCCCTTGTACTCATTCCATTGATCCGAATTCTTAATAATTGCAATGGAAATGTTCCAATTAATTGTGAATCACGCGTGGTGATTTACCTTCTCACATACGACAACGGAGGCTGCATGAAACCTGGCAAGTCCACGATATGCCATTAGAGAATGATCTAAGTCGAGACCAGATGAACGATCAGCCATTTGAAAACCGAGAGATGCGAGATCTTCGATCATTAGAAGCGTTGGATTTTCATTTTGCGCATAAAGAATTTTCGCACTCAAACGGTGCTTTGGCTCCAACAACTTATTCATTTTATCCAAAGTATCGGACATCATCGACATCTCTGTGTGAAAGAGACCTGCTTGTGTAACCTGTGACAAATTTATTTAAGATAAATAAGTAGAACCTTTAATCTAACAGTCATGCAATTATTTGTAATACAAAGACCTATATAAAGAACTATATATAAAATTTATGTAGTACTCGTATAAAGTTTCGAAATTTGTTTTGAAACAAATAAAGAATGTCTTCCTTAAATACAAAGTAGTGTATTTTCGCTTATGTAAAGTTGATTTAAATCACTGATTATCCAAAAATAATTGTTCTAATCTTCCTGTTGAACAGAAGTATTCCAAAATAATAAAAATTTGCCAATTCTCTCTCTCTCTCTCTCTCTCTCTCTCTCTCTCTCTCTACTCTCTCTCTACTCTCTCTCTCTCTCTCTTACTTAACTTAACTTAACTTAAACTTAAACTTAA
>NW_012130072.1:1972930-1986821 GCF_000143395.1 Atta cephalotes
CGTANAAGTATACTAATAAATAAATTATCTACTACTCTCTCTCTCTCTCTCTCTCTCTCTCTCTCTCTCTCTATCTCTCTCTATCTCTATCTCTATCATCTCCTCTCTTTTAATATTAAAAACATTATACATATTAAAGCAACTTCTAGTCCCCCATTATACATATTAAAGCAATTTCTACTCCCCCATTAAAAACATTGTACATATTAAATTAACTTACGATCTTCTGTCGGATACCGTGTACAGGAGAGAGTTTGATAATGATGAATTTTTTCTCTTTAATCTTAGAGTCACGTGAATATTCGGCAGTAATTCTAATCATGTCGCTAGTGTAGTTGTCACCCTTGCTTGTAGCCGATTTCGAAATTATATGGGTAACTTGAATCGAATCGTCGTTTTCCGATTTTCGCAGGATTTTCTCCATAAAGCATAGATCTAGCCATGATGTTTCTACCATTTCTGAAAGTAGAATTGGAATTAGAGATATTTATCGAAAAATAATGTCCTTTTCATTACGTTATAGAACACAAAAACCATTTAACTTATACAATTAATTACAACATTTCCAATATGCAAAAATATTCAATTAAAATGTATTAGGGAGAGCCAATGTTGGATGTAAGTTGCTAAATTCTATATTTATAAACCGCAAGAAAATTTTTCAGTAGTCATATGCTTAAACGACAGTAACAACACAGAAATTATTTTTATAATTTAATAACATAATTATCTTTGTTAAAAATTAACACAATGTCATGACTTATTTCGAGCTATAATTAAATTAACTTTGAATTAATATAATTAACAAACGTTTCAATTTACAAAGCTTTCCTCAGTGCTACAATGCAGAATATAATCTTAAATTAACGTACAAAAAATAACGGATACAATGAAAATTTAAAAACTATCAATGGTGAAGTGTCAAAATATAAAAAGAATATTAAAAAATTCGAACGTCAATAAGTATTTTGCCAGATGACAATAAGATAGGAACTTTAGATACTTCAGTCAACAGTAGATTAATTATGTTTATCGATAAAGATAGATTTGTCAATTCCTCGGTTGAAATCAAGAATCCAATTTGTTACAGACTTGTATCAAATCATTTGAGAATTCTTTAATTAGGAGTATTTTATGATATTCTGTAAAACAAATAGATTTATTAAGATAATATATTATTAGTGTGAATAGAGATACAGAAATCAAATAATAACTTACGATAATTTATATAAAATTCTGTAATCTAAGCTCTCAATCAAAATTTTTCAATTCGGTTACATTAAAGTTACTGATTGTTGCTCGTTTGAAAATTAACTGATGTGAAGGTCAAATAAAAATAAGTCGAATTAAACATTAAAATCGAATGTAAAGTCTATTCAAAACTGTGATCATTTATATTCTCGTATATCATCAAGTATGTTAAAATAAGAGTTATCCAATAACTAAATATCTTTCATTAAATTTAAACCGTTTTTTTGTTTTTTAATATGTGTTTCAGAAATATTTCTTTTATGATAATTCTTTTTAAAATCAAATATTAACTTTTTCCCAATCAGTCATGATTAATTTCCATGATATGTTTCGAGATTACTATTTGGACTGGTTTAATTTTATATTATTGTGATGTTCTTTAATTCTTGTTTGCAATTGTCTCTTTGGCCAACATACGATGCATCGCAGTTATTATAGTTTACTTTATATATGACATTATTATTTTTATCATATTGATTTTTGTCTTTATGAATTTTGATAAGTTTTTATATTTGATTAAAGTCGCCTATTATGGGATAGGTTCTCAATATGAGATAGTGGAATTTCTGCTAAACTAATAAGCATGTGGTTGATTTTATTATGAACTTATTATGAACTTATTACTCATTTCTTTTCTATTAAACTTCTTATTAAACGTCATTCACAGAATGAAACATATTTAGTAGGAAAACTCATTATTAAATCATGCATGTTGTGAAAAAAGATTCTTGAAATTGGATATTGTCAAATTTTATTGAGTTTAGTCTTCAAACCTTGTTTTATTATAATAAATAAATATTTGATAATAAAGTCTGCATGCAGTGATACATTGAGGTCGTATTAATAGGAAAACATGTGATAATGATTTGTTTAATTATAAAGATAAATTTAATTATAAAGATAATTATAAAGATTAGCTTCAATGATCATGAAACGAGGCATGAAAGTCGTAATATGAGATACTCAGGGTATTTCCTAGCTAACATGAGAGCATCTAAACAATTTAATATCTCAAACCATATTATTGAATGAAATGTTAAAAATGACGATTCTATTGTTAAGATTACTCACATACACATATAATGACACACATCAAAGATTATATAATTATATGTAACATTTAAATTCTTTCCTATTTGTATATAATATATATAAAATATATAAATAAGGCTGTATAAAAAGCTTATCTTTATTTTTTCCTTAGTTTTCTATTATGAGATACCATCTCATACAAGAAAACTCTTATATCTCATATTAAGAACCCTTTTTTTGAATAAATAAAATCGGCACTTTCGATAAAAAAATTTCACATACAATAAAGTAGCTATTATCGGTCGCTAACTTTTGGTGATAAATCTTGAATATATTTCCCATAAAATTAACACGAAAATAAGAAAGGTTGCAAATTAAATAAATTACAAGTCTTTAAAAAAAGGTATCTCGTATTAGGCGACTTTACCTTAATTTATTAAGCTTGTTTATAGTCATGTTTTTGGATTTATTAATAAATTTAGTAATTTTATTAGAAATAGATCTTATATATGAGAATACCATTATTTCTCTCAAGACTCCACAAGTCAGTGTCAACGTTATCTGAGTTGGTGTTATTATATAATTATATTATATTATATAATCGTTATTATATAATCGTAAATTTTTTATAAACCAAACTTTTGATCTTTTTGTTAATATAATAAAAAATCATTCCTAAAAAAGGATAATCGTTAACTTTCAAATTCTCTATTATAAATTCTATGTTCTTATTATAGAATGTAGAATTTGATAATAAGATCGCTTTATCAATTAAGCTATGATCTTTTTATTATGACATGCGGGATGATGATTCAAATAGAAGAAGATAAATACCTCCGAGAACATCTTTTTATGGTACCAATCTAAAATAATAATATTATCTTTATTGATGACCGTAAATTCAAAAAATTCAGACAATGGTCTTCATATTCAATAATGAATTTAAGTCTATCATGTTGTTCATTAAATGAATTTAAAATTTGAATGACTTTATCTTTAGGTACAATCATAAAGATATCATCAATATAAAGTATGTAGAAACCTGAAAAGAATTTAACATTCTCTCTTCCAAATCCTCCAATGACAATGTCAGAAATGATAGACAAAAGGGGAGAACCCATAGATATGCCAAAAGTTTGTTTGTAAATAATCCCATTAAAAATAGAATATGTCGATGTTAAATTCGACCGCATTAATGAATTCATTCTTTGGTATGATTGTGATATCTTTAATGGAGTCTCACTTTCCTATCAATCCAGCGCAACATCCAATGGAATATTAATGAACAGAGAAATAATATCTAATGAAATCATTATCTTTGTTTTGTCAATCGTCATTCCAGTTAATTTAGTGTGAAATTCAAAGCTATTTTTTATTCTACTCTTTGCACGAGGGATTCTCAGAGATAACATCTTGCAAAAAACCAACTAACGAATATAAAACTGTGTTGATTGAAAAAATAATAATTCTAAAGGAAACGCCTTTCTTGTGTATTTTTGGTAAAGCATGCCTTCGGCAGGATGGAATCACTTAATCGAAGACAATTCCTTATCCGAAATGAATTTCTGATGCCATTTTTTTAATATATTATTAAAATTTCTTTCAATCACTATTGCCGATTTTTTTTAACCACCAAATATGTATCTTTAAGTAGTTCAATAATCTTATTATAAAAGATCATATCCATGGCTATGATTACGTTGCCTTTGTTCGCTTGTGTGAAAAGTATGTCTCTGTTATTATTACATCATTCTGTCGTTAAATTCATCTTAATTTTTCTATCATGAATATTCAAGTGGATTATTATAGAGAAACTGATGGAATTCCGAAATGGCGATGTTCCTAATTTTCGATATCAATCATAAGTTATTGCGATTGAAGAAGCTTTCAATATCTTTGAATTCTCTGATTGATTTCTCTTTATTATTGGAATCTGGGATATTAAAATTGCTACCCAGTTGTAACAGATTTGTTACATTGCAGGAATGCTTGTCTCACTTAAATTGACGAATTTTTTTTTGTTAGTTTGTTCTAATGAATTAAAAGAAATGCCTCTAAATTTGTCAGGTTCGATTGATGGTGACTAAAGGTTCATTAGAATCAATCAAAGAAATATTTTGACTAAACTTTCACATTTTAATTTCTTTTTTGTCGTTCCTAATACAGAAAAAAATGTATTGATTGAATATCTTGGAATTATCAAATTCTTTTTCCGTCATTAACCAACAAAACTTCTTTTTATGTTTTAAAAATAGTCTTCTTTTTCACATTTATAAAAGGACTTGTGATGATGTGATAGGATGTGTTGCCACAAGTGGTCAAGTAAAGAGTTAATAAGAGTCTAAGTAATCGAGGCTATTCTCTTCTGCAAAAAGCTAATTGTTTTGTAGAGATCAGAAATTTCAATATGAAGTAATTTCTTTTTTAAAATGAAAAGTTTGTTAATGGAAAATATAAGGTGATGACATCTATAATAATTGGCTCTAAATATTGGGTTAATTGTTACACTTATTATAGTTATTGGAATCAATTGTCATGCTCATCCCGTTAATAAGTCGGAGATCGGTAGTTCTAAGTCTTATATCGGTGAAGCTGATCAACAGCCAACTTGTACAATTAACGCTGATTGGCCAATTTCATTGATTAAGATTTATAGCGAATTCAATTGGGCGCACTCAGTATGATTAAAATCATTGTTACAAACGTATAAAATAAAGAAAATAATATAAAAATAATATAAAATATATTATATATAAACATAGAAATCGATTAAATACTTAATATATTTTATTGCATTATTAGGTAAAATATTAGGTAAAATATTTTATAATTCGAAATATTTGCATTTCATTTTTATACTCAAATTAAGTCGGTTTACAATGTCTTTAATATGCATTAGTGCATACTAGTTCTTCCAATCGAATTCCATTAAACTTCAGACTCATTATAAAGTCAATATTACAAATCTAGATTTTAATAATACACATATAATTAAAGAAAATATAAAAAAATGTGCATAACATAACTTTATTAATAATTTTCAAATATTACGTGATAATATGTGATTATTATAGACATATATAAGTACATATAATTTATGTTTTCAAATATATTAAATTGTAAATTATTGCTCATAAAGTAAATTTTCTAAAGAAATAGTTGAAATTATGATATATAATAATATATGATATAATAAACACAGTAATAAATGCTACATTTAATGTTTCTTTTAAGTGTATATATCATTTACATTTTAAGTGTATATATCATCATATCCCGTATATCAACTATCCTTTATTTAGATATTTTGTGCAAGTAAGAAAAAAGTTCTATTGCTGCAGTTTAATGTAGAAAACTTAAAGTATTGATAAAAAGAATTACATTAAAAGAACTAACCTGACGTTTTATTCATCTTCGTCTTCAATTGTTAATTTCTCTTAAATTATTTCACTGTTCCGTTTCGGAAGTCAGCTTTAAAATGATACACGTAACACTAAATTTACAGACTTTATATTTGCATCGTTATATTATCACATACTTGATATCTATATTAGAGTCATGAATAATTGAAGTTATTCTTGATTGAAATCAACATTCAACTCATGCAGATTTGTTCTTCAATCATGCAATAAATGTTAATTCTATAGAACAGTGATAAGATGATAACACGATGTAAAAAATTAATTAATGTACGCTACTGAGCTATAAAAATATCGCACAGTAAATGATATTACTGTATACATGCAAGTCATCATTACTTTTGTTTAATCCTTACCTTCACCAATAGACAAAGTGGTGATAAAATTCCAAAATGATAGTAGCAACTGATGAAAAATTTCGCTGAAATGATTCATAATATAATGCAATGGTTTTGTCAATAAAATAAAATTTTTAATATTTGAAAAAATTAAACAGTATCAATTATAAATAATATTTGTGAAAAATTAAATTAATTCAATTTGAGTTGTAAATATTTTAATAATTTATATTTAACATCCGATATGTAACAAACAAAGTTTTTCGTAATTACGATGATCGATATTGTTGTACAAAATAATGAGATTTTAATTCAATATATATTCTCGAAATAGTTAACATTTCATAGTTCTTAGGCGCATTGAATTTTATAATCATTTTAGAATTACATATTTATTAGAGGCATTTGTTTTTCGTGGAATATACATTCTACGTGATATTTGTACAAAATTGAGAACAAAGAATTTGTCAGTACAAAAAAGATAAAGAGAAAAGACATGTATGTTGTAAAAATATTTATTTTACATATTTGTATAAAAAATAATGAAAATTTACGAAAAATACCGCGTAAAGGAAAGTTATTTATTGCATATAAAAAATAGTATCACATAAAGAAATTGAGAAATGAATGTAGAATATAATTATCTATATTTTTCGAAAAAAAAATCTCAGAAACAAAAATAAATTTTTATAAAATTTAGATGACTTTTCTTTTTTTAAATATTAATTTATTGAGATAAAAATAGTTTGAATAAATGAGAGAATGAGCTATTATTTATATATAGATAAAAAGTACTTCTAGGTTCGCCGATACCTGACTTTTTCTTCTCTCAGGATTATCATCCTCTTACAAAAAGCACTTGCGGATAATAAATGAAATCGCGCGCGATTTAATTATTAATAAGTCTTTCCCATAATACTGCAATATTCTTTGTTTATAAAATCCATGATAGGATTTCCTAGTCGGTTGCTGGAATCAATACTTCGGCGAGCATTTCAAAATATTCTTATATAACATTTTAAGTACCATTCATATTAAGTACCATTTTAAGATGTTATAACTCAATCACAGGACTTAATTTTTTTAAATATTTCTTAAGATAATTTTTTTAGAGTAAGAACTGTAAATATCTTAAAGCCGACGAATATAGTCGAGTATGTACAAAACACATGATAAATGTCGATGATGCAATAACACTGATCACTGCAAACAATGCCTCTTTGTGAGGATGCCTCTTACTTGCCGTCAAAACATTGGAGCGATATGATCCCACCACTTTGAATTAATTTTCCATCAAATGTCGAGCCATGAAAAGTTCATTAATTCGATAATTTCAACGGCATTATCGAAGCAGACGTACGACTCAAAGAATCTGATTATGATTCGTTTATTTAAACCGGCAACTTCTCCATCGTTAGACTTTTATATGAAGATTATGATTTTTCTCAAATATCTAAAAATTTAGCTATATACTAATATAATTTAGATATATATGAAAATTATAAGGTATTAAGAAAGGCATATTATGTACATATCCTTAAAACTTAAAGTACCGAAACTCTCTTACTTCGTCGAAGTTGTACACTTGGAAAGGAAAATATCATTTGAAATATAATATTCATGGCTCACTTGTAAAAATGATCAAATGTCAATCAAGCGTTAGTTTATCACCAATGTAACTAAACAAATTTAGAATAGGTAGAAAAGATAGATTTTGATTATAATTTTTGTAATATGTAATTACGACATCAATCGAGGCTAGATATTAATAAGAATGAAAAATAATTTTTTTATTTATTTCCTATTTATTATCATTATCGGTAAACAATCATAAAATTCTCAAATGTTTAATTTTTATATGTTTTCATCGAAAGACAAAAACGAGAATTTAGTTAAATTGTTATTAATTACGCAATCTATATTAATTATGGAATTACATGAATTGTGTGTTATTTGTAACGTTATTTATTAACGTTACTTTATTTCTAATTTATATACAGTTAAAAATGTATAGAGATATGTATAAAGATTCAAACGAAAGAAAAATTTTGTATTAAACAAAAATGATTATCATAAATCATCACGAAAGTAAATATATCCAGTTATAAATTCTATTTTTTATCTTGTTTCATTTCTAAATGATTAAACTGCATGAAACGTCTGTGATATATGATCTATCTATGATATATGATACTATCTCGATATATGACTATACTTATTATCTCGATCCATTTACAAAATCAACTAACAACCGTGTAAGATAGTAGTTGCGTGAATGATAATATATGATGTTTCGTATTATCTATCACTTATCATGATTGCGTTCCAAAAAAAAAATATGAAGATATTTGAAGTGACACTGACCTGCCAGAATAGAATTTCAAAGTTGAATGATAGCAGGCTGACAGTGCGTAAACAATACGCCGCACAAAAATCTATACTAAAGCTACGCGCCAATCGTACTGTTATTTGAAAATGTAAAATATCTATCAAATATATATTTCATTCCTACAGATTAATTGCACTTGATTATTATTGTATATTATTTTTCTGATTATTATTCTAGATTATTATTTCTGTTTTATTTTATGAACTGATTGATATCATTTTAGATATTTTTATTATACAGCGATTGTATGCATTGAAGGATAGAGGGAAGAGGATTGTCATTGGTGAGAAAAATAAGTGCACACTTGCCTCAGTTCAAATTAAATTCAATATTAAAATAAATTTAATATTAAAAATTTATTATTAATAATTAACTTAATCAATAATAATGGATTATATTGGGTTGTCCGGAAAGTTCGTGCCGATGCTGAAGGAAAATTGAAACGCAGAAAATTTAAATTTTAGTATACATTTATTAAATTATATAGGTTAGTCAGCACGAACTTTCCGGATAATCCAATAATAATTGTACGTAATGTAATCTTGCACATAAAAAAATCAGAATATGAATTTAACTGACGATCGACAGCAAATGTTTAGGAATGTCTTTTTTTTAAATTGATTTGAATAATTTTAGACTCAGCAAAAATTAGAAAAAAAGATCTCAGAACTTATGTAGAACATATTATAGGGTCCGGTTATTTTGTTACTTATTATTTTGTAATGTTTTTTAATTTTTCTTGTGCGCATTCTAGTAAATGTTAATATAATCTAAAATATTTTTTAAATATGTTTTAATTATGTTTATTATTTATATATCATTTTTGGTATCATAAAATATATATATATATATATATCTTAATCTTTAATCATCATTTTCTTGTAATCATTTTCTAATCGTCATTTTCTTTGTTAACATATAAGGAATGGACTTTAAAAATGCATTTTGTCAAAATTTATAATTTTCAGAAAACGAGAAGAAAGCCACAAGAAAACTGCGTGTTTTAAGAAAATAATAATTTTTCAATCAGTAAGATCTGAAGTGTTCAACAAAATTGCTAAACATTTGCTAAAAATATTAAACGAATATATATTGTTTGCCTCTAATTGAAGGACATAATGCAATTCGAATGTCAAGATTTTTTTAGCATATAAATTGATGGTGTAGAAATTTTTCAGAACATCGTTAGAGTAACTTAAAATTTTTATTTTTAAATACTGAATGCCATTTTTAACTCGATAGATGAAATTTTAGTCAAAATGCATTTTGGAAGCCTGCTCCTCATATATTGAATTAAACGTATATTTACATAACAAAACAAAATGTATCTACATATAAGTATATATACACCATTATCTCTGATATGTTGATAAAATATTTTTAAAAATCACGATTTATTTTAAAACTTTAACAAGTCGAAAATGAAATTATTATAAAAAAATATTTTTTAATTTTTCGAGCCAAAAATATCATTATATACAATTTCACGTTTATTTGTTTAAAAAAAAAACCCTTTTTTAAAATAACATGTCAATATTTTTCATCTATTGTCAATTTTAATGTATTTGTTATATTTACGTATAATATCCTTATTTCCTAGACTTTTATTTTTTTTCTTTATTAATGTTCTATCTCTGAATGTGAAATATTATCTATGTGAAATATTAGAGATCCAGCAAACCCCACTCGTCGTACAGTGGCAGTCTTTTTATCAATATTTTTTTATAACTCTCACTTTTTAAACCTGCATTTATATAAGTACCAGTGCTCAATATTTCATCCAAATCTTTCGCCTCAGCTTTACTGCACAGCATAAACGGTAAAATGACGAAGGATGTTATCATTCCAAAACTAGCTCTTCGTTTTAGGGTAGCCTTTAGTTCCTTCATGGTGGGCGGCTGCGTCTTGCAGTTCAATAACTTCATAGTCGTTGTCAAAGTATCAAGATATTCATTTAATAGAACATCTCTCTTGTATTCAATGATATCGAGGGAAATACTTGAATTGAGAAAATAGAGAAGATCGAGTGCCGGTGATGCGTAGACACTTATTTGGAAATCTACCTGTAATAAAATTAATTTTCATTCCATCAAGCTTTTAATTAAGCCTACAGCAATTTTATTGGAGATAAATTCTATGCATTACACACACGCACACAGTGACAGAGAGTTGGGGGAGGAGAGGGTGGAGGACGTCATGTTTATGAAGTCGCGACGACAGTGTAGCTCATATGGATAACATCGATAGATGAATATGCCTGTATGATGCATTTATTCAAAACACATTTCATTTTCAATGATTTTAAATATCTTATACTCATCGTCTATTTGGCTGATTATTATTATTCTAACTGAAATTACGGATAATTAAATTGCATATAATTGCATTAATATATACCATAATAGTGTCTTTCAAAACAAGATCTATTCATTTAATTTATTATTATGTAAATTTAAATCATTGCATTTAACTATGAAAATTATAATAAATTATAATAAATATAAAATTATAATAAATATTCAGAAATGTACATAATTGGAATAAAATGGCTGACAATGAGCTATGTTAATTTATGTTTATAATAAGATTTATATTTGTCTGATTTGTCTATATAAGATATATATTCAAAGTAAATTCATTGTTTCAACAACACTCCAAATAACATTTATGTTGCATAAGGTGAGCACCTTTTAAATGTTTTATGTCTAAAAGGTATCTTATGCAACATTATGCATGTTATTTGAGACATGTCTATCATGTTAATACATACTAAAAATTTCACGAATGATTATATTTAACTTAATTCTTATTTAATCTTAGTCGCAATATAAAGTCATGTTTATAATAAAATAATGAGCACATGTTTGGAGAGAGTACATGATTTTTTATGACGAAATAGTACTTACAAATATCTGATCAGTAGGTTTGCCATTATTGTCATATTTGAATAACATATTATTCACGTGACAATCACCATGATTAATAACATTAAATTCATCTTCACAGAGTTGGCTCGCATTCAATCCTATTTGAAATATATGGTCGGCGAGTTTAGCAATTTTTTCCGAGTATCTAGCAATAAAAATCAAATAAATGTAAAGTTATATGGAAATAATATAAATATTAATTCAAACAGTGTAATTCGTATATATATTTGCAATTTTCTTCTTAACATGTTCTACTTCCTCACATTAAATAATTATTATCTTCTGTCATGTATAATAAAATACTTTGAATACTTAAAAATAAAACAAAATAAATGTTGTTATTTATACAAATCTTACTTTTTCACTTCTGGCCAGTTCACACTCTCGTCTGCTAGAGCTTTCATGCTCTTAATGAAAATTTCTTTTATATCTGGAGGATGCTGATTAGAAAATATTCCTTTCGTATACATCTCTTTTTGCTTTGGTTCCTAATATTAAAAATTAAATATTAAAACATTTTTATTAAAAAACATTTTGATGTATTTATTCATTTTTATAAAGTTAAATAATTAGATTTGTAATGCGAAAATTTAAAATATCAAATAGATCAAGCTACATAAGAAATTTACACAATAATTTTAATATATAATATATAATTTCTTTACAAATTTATTAGCAAACCTTTTTTTCAGAAAAAGTTAGGAGACAGTTTAGACAGTATGCATTTTGAAAAGATATTTTAAAAGAAACATTTTTAAAATTTTATCATAAAATGATTTTAAGATGATTTTTACTGAACTCTTAAATGAGCAAATATGCAAGTAGTGCACTGCGCTACGCAAAGATACATTAATAAGAGAGTACGTTAAATTAAGTTTTAAAAACAAATATTCTCGACTCTATATGGGCGTTTGTTCCTATGAAATTTAATATGTTTCGAAATAAATACTGTATACTAATTAAAAGAATACTAATTAAAAGTATTTGAAATTATTAATCGGATTGGATAGTTGTTCATTTCCCAGAGATATAAAAAAACTTATTAAAAACTTTCAGTATGTACAAACTATACTCCGAGCCATTTTAGCAGAAATACAAATGAAAAAATTATTAAAAAATGCTATTTATGGGCTCTTGAAATTGAAATAATATAGTATAATTGAAAAATTGCATTCTCCATAAGAATATTTAAAAGGTATAATAAAAAGTATTTTATTTAAAAGATTGCTAAATAAAAATATATAGGAAAGTGGCGAAATTTGCACAAAGGCGTCTTATATGCTACAGGGTCTTTTAGCCTATTCTGTAACGTTTAATTAAAGATCGTTAATAACGACCTTTCGATATGATTTTATATGATTACGCTGTCATTACGAAGCTTTTTCACTATGTAAAATATCTGCACAACGACTCTAGATAGAAAATTGTAGTTAAAAAGTTACAAAATATATCTACTAGTTTTTAAAATATTTTTTTATTTATTTTTTGGATGTCTTTAGAGATAAAATACTTTTTAGACGTCTTTAAATCGTTTACCAGCAGCACTATCGCTAAATGACTGTATTAAAGTTTTCTTGTAAATAGAAAATGTTACGTGATAAAAAGCGCGTGATAAAAATATTTTAAGTTTAATACAATATTAAAATGGAATTTTTAATATTACAATTATAAATGTATTTAATATTACAATTATAAATTCTTCTCTGTAGAGTTATATAAGATGTGTCGCACGTAATCTTAAAATATTACATACTCTTCAATTCGAATTTTATGAAATGCAAAGTGATGTTTCACTAATTTCACGTATAATTTTTATATTTAATATTAAGAACTCTTTATATTTACGCAAATTTAAACTTGGAATAGTTCTTGCATTCGTCAATATCATTGATCCGAATTCTTAATAATTGCAACAAAATGTTGCTACTGATCACGCGTTACCTTCTCGCATAGAGCTACGGAGGCTGCATGAAACATGGCAAGTCTGTGAAGCGCCAATATGGAATGATCTAGATCAAGACCAGACAAACGATCAGCCATTTGAAAACCGAGAGATGCGAGATCTTCGATCACCAGAAGTACTGGATTTTCATTTTGCGCATAGAGAATTTTCGCGCTCAAGCGATGCTTCGATCCCAACAACTTATTCATTTTATTCAAAGTATCGGACATCATCGACATTTCGGTGTGAAAGAAACCTGCTTGTGTGACCTGTGACAAGTTTATTTAAAATAATCAAGTGTAATCTTTTAATTTAACATGCACTTATTTGTGATATATAAACCTAAGTAAATCTAAATAAAATTTGTTTAATAGAAAGTTTCAAGATTTAATTTGAAACAAATAAAGAAGAAGAAGATGTTTTCTTTAAATACAAAGTAATGTATATTCGCTTATGTAAACTTGACTTATAAAGATAATTTCATTTTAATCACTGATTATCTAAAAGTAAGATAATAATCCTAGAATCTTTTCGAATAGAAATGTATGTATTTTAAAGTAATAAAAATTTTTCCACTGTTATCTCTCTCTCTC
>NW_012130072.1:1988289-1990106 GCF_000143395.1 Atta cephalotes
CTCTCTCTCTCTCTCTCTCTCTCTCTCTCTCTATATATATATATATATATATATATATATATATATGTTTTTTTTTCCTCTCTTTTTATATTAGAAACATTGTATGTACATATATATACACATTAGATTACTTACTATTTTCTGTCGAACACCTTCAAGGAGAGGTGACAGTTTCACAATAATTGATTTTTTCTCTTTAATTTTAGAGTCGCGTGAATATTCGACAGTAATCCTAATCATATCGCTAGTGTAGTTGTCACCCTTCACCGTAGCCGGTTTTGAAAATATATCGATCACCTGAATCGAATTGTCGTTTTCTGACTTTCGCAGAATTTTCTCTACATAGCACAGATTTAGCCATGTCGATGTTTCTAGAGCCATTTCTGAAAATAGAATTGGAATTGAGGAAATTTTTCGAAAAGTCATGTTCTCGTCATGTTACAAAATATAAAAACAATTTTTTGTAGTAATTAATTTATTCGCGACGAAATTTATTACGGTTTTTTACCTTTTTCCGATTCCTTTTTCTGATATATAAGATATATTGTATTGCGTTTTGTTTCTTGTTAGTCTAAAATCTAAAATAATATAATTATTATTATTGCATTAACAAATTGATGAGATAACAAATTGACAATATTATATATTTATTAAGAACCTTATCTTATTTAATTTAAGAAATACACAGAGAAATAATCGTTATTTGTATTAAAATTTTATATTAAATATTCAATTTTTTAAATATTATGTGTTAAAATGTAAGATTATTTAAAGAAAAAGTTATTTATAAAATATTATTTATATGTCTTTAAAGTTGTCTGTAAAAATACTGTCTTAAATAAATTTTCTTGAAATTTTAAGATTTTCTTCTCAGTAAACACCAATTAAAAGTAATATAACTTCACTGTCATAGTGTCACATTTGACATTTTAAATATAACTTATATAACACACGTGTTACATAACAGTTTCTTGAGAAATTAGAATTATTTTCTTGATGTTAATTGACTTTAATTCACTGTGTTACACTTTGTAATGTTTGTTTAGTTACGTAATGTTGCAATTTAACTCTTCTCAAGAATACAATTCATGCTGACGCTAAATCACATTAACAATACATTCAGACAATGAGCAATGTACTCTAATAGATGTCTTTATGATGCCTTTTAAATATTTTTTAGATGCGTATATCCCAGAAGATATCTTTATAACGTTTTTTTAGAAGTGTATATGCTACCTGGAATATCCTTTTATTTCCTAAATTGAAATTTTTTTATTATAAAAAGAACGGGACTTGAATAATATTTATCAATCCAATGATCAGGTAGGAGAATTAAGGATAATTCAAAAGAAATTTTCATATATGGACATTCGATTCGTTAGTGATGTAAAATGTTAATTAGATGAGAATAGAGACCATATTGTAAGATGACAAATATTTAATAATCATTCTCAATTTTTTTATGTGTTTTTTTATGGTTTCAATTTCAAAACTTATTAATCACATTCAGGATTAAATTTTTTGTATCATAGAATTCATTAAGTTTTTTTTATTTATATGTGTTTCACATACATATCATTATTTATAATGATCTTATATATTCTGAATATACAAGAATATATTATGAAATGTATGGGTCAAGGAAAAATCTTTTTACATATGTAAAATCAAAGAATTATGATGTTTCAATGTTTATTTAAAGTTTTCCTCAATAAACTCCTACTGTGAATATGAATGTCAAGAGAATAAAAAAAAGTCTATTTTTTATGAACCTAAATTACACTTTTAGAACTTAAAATGAAATAGATATGTATATA
>NW_012130072.1:1992948-1996526 GCF_000143395.1 Atta cephalotes
CTTATTACACAGCATGAGCGGTAAAATCGTGAAGGCTATTATCATTCCATAGCTAACACTTCGCTTTAGGCTAGCTTTCAATTCTTCCATGGTAGGCGGCTGTGTCTTGCAATTCAATTGTTTCATAGTCGCTGACAAGGTGCCAAGATATTCGTTTAATAAAGTATTTTTCTCATTTTCCATGACATCCATGGAAAGACTTGTATTGAAAAAATAATGAAGATCGAGTGCTGGCGTCGTGTAGACGCACATTTGAAAATCTACCTGTAATTATAATTAAATTTTCTTGATTAATCAATGTTTTGAGTTCTTTGCAAATAGATTGGAAATAAACTCTATTGTCGGAAGTAGGACGTTTAGAAATATTACGTTTAGGAAGTTGCGACAAATAATTAATAATTTGCGCGATTGATACGAAAAAACAGATGAATGCAATAGTAGAATGCGATTAAACAGATGGATTTATTATATCATTTATATTAGATTAGATTAGATTAGATTAGATTTATTATATCATTTATATATTTATATTTTCTCCTATTATTACCACCTTTGTTTTGATAACTAAATTGCAAATAATTGAAATACATTAATACCATAATAATATCTTTCGAAATATTATCTATTTGTTTTGTTTATTCTTACGGGAACTTTTATCATTGCATTCAACTATAATAAAAATTTAGAAATATAAATAATTAGAATGAATAAATGATTGAACTATGTTATTATATCTAAATTATGTTCACAATGATTTATATTTTTATAAATTAAAGTAATATATTTTCAAGTAAATTCGTGTCAACAATAAATCATACCATATGCAAGTATAAATTAAAAATTTTACGAATTATTTTATTTAAATTTAATTCTTATAAGACAAGATTAATATTTTTATTCATATAAAACAAGTGATGAATACGTATATATAGTTCTGTATAAAAACAGTTATTCCAATTAATAATCAATAGACAGCAGATTCGATCCGGACTGTCTTCTCACATATATCTCATTTTATAAGAAAAGATTAATCAAAGAAGCATGATTAAAAAGATGCATATTCTAAATGAATCCTATAAGGACTTATATGAAACTTAAGGATCTAAAGAAGGTCCTTATTAAGCTATATATTAGGTTTAGAATTGTATATTAATTCAAAACTTAGGGACTTGAAAGAAGATACAAATTTTATTTTAAATCTAAGATCTGAAGAAGAAGATTGAATTATAAGGTAAGGTTGTAAACACATATACTGACACTATACAACGCTGGGCTGGAACCAACAATCTGAAATATAAAGGAACGTGGTACTTACAAAAATCTGATCAATAGGTTTACCATCATTATCGTATTTAAACAACATATTGTTCAGATGACAATCACCATGATTAATAACGTTCAAATCATCCTCAGAAATCTTGATTGCATTTTCTGCTATTTGATATACGTGATCGGAGAGTTTAGCAATTTTTTCCGCATATCTAACGATAAAAATCACATAAAATTAAAACATAAAATTGTGTAAAATTATGTAAAACTCACATAAATATTACACTCCAAATGATGCAATTTATACTTATGTTTGCTGCTTACAATTAACATGTTCAATTTGTTCGTATTAAAATTCTCATTATCTTGTGTCACATAAAACGTTATATTAGACATTAAATAAACAATAAAACAATAAATACTGCTGTTTAGGTATATTAATCTTACTTTTTCACTTCTGGCCAGTTTGCAATCTCATCTGCTAAAGCTTTAATAGCCATAACGAAAAAAACACGCAATTCTGGCGGGTGCTGATGGCAAAACATTCCTTTCGAATACTCTTTTTGTTTTGGTTCCTAAATATATTAAAATATTTTTAATAAAGAACATTGATGTTTATTCATTTGATTATAAATAATTAAGTTTATTGTACGGATTATGTGAAAATTGGAAATGTTGTATAAATGACTTGTACAGTAAAATTTACGACAATAATTTTACATACAATTTTTTGTCAAATTTAGAATAGATTGTTTCTCTTGAAAAAGTTATAAGGCAAGCTATTATTTATTATAATTTTTAATATTGAATATTGAATATTTTAATTTCAAATTAAGATTATGCAAATGCAAAGGACTTATTGATTACAATTAAATAAACATGTACGTATCCTTTTTTAAGCTAAAAGAGATACATATCTTTCTTTTTTAATTATTTTTATTTTGAAAGTATTTAACGTAGGCGTGATATTCCAGTCAAGGAAACGTCGATTATTTTTTGTATTAATTGTATTAAAAAATAATTTTATATATTTTTATGAATAAATTATAACTTTTTTCGTTAAGGATATGTTCTCAAATTGTTTTCTTAACTAAATATGTCTCAATAAAGACAATATAATACGTTTGTAATAAATATTAAAATGGAACTCGCATTTAATATGATATTAGAAATCATTGCTATAGAATTATAAATAATTCTTTATACAATTATAAATTATATTAAATACATGATCTCCTAAAGCATTCTACAAGTTTTATTTAAAATTATCTCTTGATAAAATTTATAACAATTAAAGTTATAATTATTTGCCACTTTAAATTAATGTTTCTTATATGAAACTTTCGAATATCTCCGTGATACCTACTTATCATATTTGTTAAAAATATGATAAGTAGATATCACGGAGTGATATAACAAATATGATAAATAATATAGCACAAAAAAATTTCGTGCAATATTCATGCGATATTTATGCGCAATCAAAGTAATATTTCATATATATCTTTTATATTTAATATTAAATTGTTTATATTAATGTAAAAGATTTATTCCTGAAATCGTTCTGACATTCATGCTATTGACTTAAATTCTTAACAATTGCAATATTATGACTGAATCACGCGTGATTTACCTTCTCACATATGGCGACAGAGGCTGCATGAAATCTGGCAAGTCCTTGTAACGCCAATATGGAATGTGCTAGGTCAAGGCCAGACAAACGGTCGGCCATTCGAAAACCAAGAAACATAAGATCTTCCATTACAAGAAGCGTTGGATTTTCGTTTTGCACATATAGACTTTTCCCGCTTAAACGGTACTTAGGCTCTAACAATTTATTCATTTTATACAAGGTATCTGATAGCATTGATATTTCGATGTGAAAAAAACCTGATAATACAATCTATAACAAGTTTAAAATTAATAAATGGAATCTTTTAATCTACGCATGTAATTATTTTTTTATATAAATTTAAGGTCTAAATAAAAATTTGTGTAGTAGAAATTTTTAGCTTCTTAATGTCAAATAAATAATAATTTTGTCTTACAAATTAAAATTAGTTTTAAAACAAGTGAAAAATATTTTCTTAAATACATGTACATTCTCTCTCTTTTTATATATATATTCGAACTTAATTTATAAAAATAATTTTATTAATTTATAAAAATAATTTTTTCAACCATTAATTTTATTTTTAAGCACTAATTACTTAAACATAAATTATCTTAATCTTTTCATTAAGTACATGATAAAAATCCGATATAATAAAATCGTCAATTCATGCATTTTGATCTCTCTCTCTCTCTCT
>NW_012130072.1:1998130-2019091 GCF_000143395.1 Atta cephalotes
TTATTATATATATATATATATATATATATATATATATATACATATATATACTGAGAAAAAATTCTGTTAATTCACTTAAAGACTTAAAGTCTATATTACGGGCTGTTACTAATATAAGTCATTAATTCATGTATATTTTTATTAACATAAATAACATAAATTATTATTTCATATATCAATAATCAAAATCTTTATATCAATAAAAATATATGAATTAATTACTTATATGTGAATTAATTACTTAGTAACAACCCGTAATATATACTTTAATTGAATCAATAGCATTTGTTTCTTAGTGTATATAATGTATTTATAATGCAATATATCCAGAGAATTATGATATATATTATCAAAGTATTATAACTAGTAAACAAACAAATCCGAAATAAACCTGAATGTAACTGAAGAAAAAAAGTTTGGCATTTTTTACCGTGTAATGTGGATGTTAATATTCGGTGGCTATTGAATATTCAACCATTCAATATCACATATTATGTCGAACCCATCATGTCTATTTCTACTTACTCATTTCTGTTATTCTCTAAAATTGTATCAGTGAAAATATTATTAATTAAAACTTGTAAAATAGCATTTTATTAAGAATCAGTGAGTATTTCACTGATTTTTAGTATAAAACACTCACGCTGTGCTTATGCATCCTGTATTTTCTCCAGCTAAATATTCCTGAAATATCACAAAAGGCTCCTAAAATTAAAAAAAAAAACTGTTCTAAGAGTATTCCGGAATATTCCAAAATATTTATATAAAAGTAACAATATAAAAGTAACAATATCAAATAGTGATTAAAAATTCCATTTATATGTATATCGTTATATATTCCAAGATTGTTCCATGTATATTCTATAAAATTTTAATTTTTCTAGAAATTCTAAGCCTGATCGTTCTTGAATCAATTTTTAAACACTTCATACTTTCACTTTCGATCCCAATTCTGACTTTATAGGCGAAACGCTGCACTCCTTATATATTCTCTCCCAAATAATTCTTGTTAACAAGTAAATATTCTTCGCTGCCCTCTATCGGCGGAAATGATGTATACTATTTGCTCACGAACGATTTTCTTGATACAAAGAATATTCTTGCAATATTCTAAATATTGCACATAATCTTGCAATATTCTTAATATTGCATATTTCATATTCGATTTGAATTCTGTGTTATTTTTTCACTGTACCGGAATATTCGGCACATTGAGAATATGAATCGAACTTTCTGAATAAATATTTTGATGGGTCATTAATTATGTAGATCAATGCAAAAAAAATTTCATTATAAAATCAGAAAGAAATTAATAAGAATTAATAAGAATTACTAAGAATTACATATTATAGTACAGGTAAAACTATATTTATTTAAAAAATCAATTTTTATTAAAAATTAGATAATCATTGAGAAATAATTTTATTTTTAACTGCTGATCTTAATGCTTAATAAATATTTCGTAAATTTACATATCAATAATTTAAGGATTATTGTAACAAACACAGAATTTGGAAATCTGGCTTTCTCACAATGTTTCAGTATAAAAATCTCTCTTAAGACGAATAGAAGCAAGAATTTTTCGATAACAAGCGCAGATTGTAATTGAATTAAAATTTATTGTTAATTTATTCTTTTAATCATGACTAAGAATTATTGATCTTTTATTTATTTCAATATTATGATTGCGAACTCTTTTAATATTATGATTGCAAATTATTTTTATATTATTTATATTTTATACTGAAGATGGCTTGATATAGACCGAAACATAATTTGTATCTTTAATGTAAGAATTTTAAATACATGGCATTAGCAAAAAACATCCTGCGCGTGACTAAATACTCTTTGTATTTTATACTTTTTGTAATTTGTAAGCTATTAGTAAATTCATAAATTTACTCTGATAGTAATACATTTATGCTAATATATAAATTAATATTAATCTCAACATATTTTTTACCTTTTTTTTGTTCTAAAAGATAGGAAAAAAATATTTTAATCTCTTTCGGTTTAATTTAAATTAAATTAAATTTAAATTAAAATGCATTCACGGAAACGTGTATAAATGGCCTGATACAATGTATGGCCTTGAACAGTTATATAAATACGACTCAAATAATATGTCAATGTTACACAATAAAAATTATTTAACTTGTTCTTCAATTACATGCAAGTACAATTCGTGTTCTAAATTGTTTCCTTAGTTATATTATTTCTACAAACGTATAAAAATTATTGAGATATTATAATATTTCAGTTTTTCATTTTGTATGTATGTAAACTTCTATTAATAATTTTTATACGTTTATATTATTTTAAAGAATCGACTCTTATTTGCTTTTTTATTTTAGAAAGGACTTTAAGAGTCCTTGACTGGTTTATATATTATATTTTTTATATTATTTTCAAGTTCCACTATATGATTTCATAGATATATCATATATAGTGCCCGCCAAAAATTCCGGGCCGACTAATAATATCTAAATATCTCAGAAAGTATGCATTTTTGTATGAGAAAAATGTTTTAGACAAAAATTGTAGAGTTTAAAAAGATCTATTCATTAATCTGATCAGTTTAACCTTGGATAGTGTCGCTAAAATCAAATCAAGATCACATCGATTTTTTTAAATTGGACATCCTATTTTTGATTCTAGAATCTAACTGATATCAAAATCTTTTTGAAACACTACTATGAAGTTCATTTTCATTAAGTATTTTCGAGTTTTTCGAGTTATAACTTAAAAGTTGCAGTACTATCATTAATATTAGAGATATCCGATCAACAACTAAGACCTCTTGTGAATGTTGCAGAATCATGCCCTGAATAACATTTGTTAAAATCAAGATCATTGGAGATTGTTTCTCTTATTTTCGTTTCGCTTATTTTTTGCACTCAAAATTCATTTTTAAAAATAAAAATAAGAAGAAAAAACTTCCAATAACCTTCATTTTGACAAATGTTATCCGGGTCATAATTCTGAAAAACATTCAAGAGGTCGCCGTTCAGACCTTGCGCAATGCTAATGCCGACAGCAATACTGTTAAAAAATTTCTTTTTTAAACAAAACTTTTAAGCCTTATAATTCAAAAAATATTTAATAGAAAATAATTTTATTATAGTGTTTTGAAAAGCTGTTAACATCAACTATTAAATTCTGGCATAAAAAATGATATCCCATTAAAAAAAATTGATGTGACCTTGACCTGGCATTGGAGATACCACCCAAAGTCAAACTGATAAAATCATTAAATAGATCTTTTTAAACTCTTTAAATAATTTTGTCTAAAATATTTTTCTTAAAAATGTATACTTTTTGAGACATCCAACCGGAAATCTGAAACTTTTAGCAGGCACTGTATATCTCGTATTGAGTTTTTTTATTAGTCTTAAAAAGTACAGCAATTTTTATTGCATTGACGAATTAAATTGATATATTTGTTGGCTTATTTTGTTTAATTTAAGAAATAAAGAAAAGAGATTATTACTTGAGAATTATTACTTAAGATTTTCTGTAAATATTCTCAATATATTATTAGAGGAAAGGCCCCTATTATGAGATATCGAGTTCATTTTGGATAAATGCTAAAAATGTATGGGCAGAATTAAAAAAAATAATAGGTGATTTTGAAGGGAATAATAAGAGCTTTAAGATAGCGTTATATAAAATTTAATTCAAATTCCATTTTTTTTTAAATTAAAGAAATATAAAAAGTGAGCAAATCACTAAGTCAAAAAATTATGTTTTTAATATAAGATGCCCCCCCGAGAAATTGATAGTAAAATATATTAGTATTGCTAATAAAAAACTTTATTTAATGTTTCTACAAACAAACACAGCTAGCGAAAAATGAGTATGAGATACATTATACCTAAAACCCATGTTCAGGTAGTTGAAATCAAGCATCACAGAAATAAGCACGTTTATTCCGGTTGTCCTTTTTATTATCGTACAATAACATATATACTTTAGCAATATGATTTTCACTATGACATGGGAGCATGGATTATTTCATATTATAAATAACTCTCATATTATAATTTCTATGTCTTACGGTTTTACGATCATCAAATCTAACTTCTGTTAATTAAGCAATTTAACATATCCCGTATTTTTTTGTTAGTACGACTTTACTCTATCACTACATGAAGAATTTATTGCTATAAATATTTATTTATTAAATAATAAATAAGATCTAATAAAGGCTCAATAAAACTTGAAAACATGATCTAAATTCTAAAATCTTTTTTTACAATGACTACAGGCATGATCTAAAAGTGAATTTTCTACTAAACAGTTTTCAATCCAAGAGCTATACATTCATGATGGAACCAATAGATAACGTTTATTAGTTTATAACAGAAACGCCGCTATCTCATATTAGGCGCCTATCTCATAATAGGAGGCTTTCCTCTATATTTTAAGATATAAAATTATTTAAACTTAAATTACTTACACGGAAAATTTAAGGAAAAATTATATATAGAAAATTATATGATTAAAATTATATGACTAAAATTATATGATTAAAATTTATATAACTAAAATTATCTATAAAATAAACAAATGTGGTCTAAGTCCTAAGAACTTACAGTTGTCCGTAATGTTTGCTCGTTTGCAACTTAAACTTTTCTTCTTTTAAGAACTTGTAGATTATTCAAAATTTCTATTGAATGTTATATTGTTTTTATAAAAACAGGTTTTTTTAATTGGTAGTACAGTTTTAATTGGTGGTACACACAATGTGACAATTAAATTCTCGGACTAGCTATAAAAAAAAGCTATAAAAAAAAGATCAAAAATATTATTAATGTTATCATTTAATATAGTTCTCATTCGATTCCGAACAATATTTCCTTACGTTTTTAGCATTGCGTCTCTTTTTATTATATACTTATACTAAAAAATGAATTAATAGCGTTTTTCATTAGCAAATTGATGCACGTTTAATGCATATTAAGGTTATTGTTTATTGAGGATGTTATTGTTACATTACTTTAATCTAAATGGGAAAGTGAAATACCTCAATTGATAAAATGCCAAAATGTATATTTTATTAAATAGCATAATAAAATGTATTAAAGATTTTGCAATTTAACTTGTTTCTATATTTTTATTAAACATACATCTTTTACTTTACGTTAATTTGTGTACTTATAACAGTTTAAAAATGCACTGTGTGCGCATTAATTCTGCCAATGGAAAACGTTATAAATGATGATATAAATAAATATTTTTAATTTTTTTGTGAATTTTTGATGGCCTCAGTCTGGAAATTTAATTGTCACACTGTATATTAAATTGTATACACATATATCATAGAATTCATTAATTAAGATTATTTTTATTTATATGTTTTCACACATATCTCATTCCATCATTGGCAAGATAATACTATGTTTTCAATAATGTATCAAAAAAATGTATTATAATGTAATTATAACATTTGTCACGTTGTGACTTTACTTAAAATTTTCATCAACAAATATCAGCATCAAAAGGATACAATATTGATAAAGAATAATTGAATTCACTGACCTGTAAATTGCTCGTTTTCAACTTCAATCGTTTAAATGCTCACTTAAACAAATTGCACTGTTTTATACTAAAGCTAGTTGTGAAATGATACATGTCAGACACGTGATACAGCTTTATATATAGTGACAAGCTTTATATATATATTTACATCTATCATGCATTCATCTATTCATCACAAGCCTTATATATACATAGGAGATTCATAAGTAATTGAGGCTTGGTAAACTCCAATTTGTCTTTATAATAAAGTAGACATTAATCTAATTAAATAACAAAGCGATGATAAAAGGATAACATATGTCATTGTTTCTCCTTTCAGGAAGTTTTTTGGTGCAATTATAAAATCACACAGTAAATGTTACGACATTATGCAAGTCATTATATTAATCTTCTATTATTAATTTCCATTTGTGTCACTTTTTTAATGATTTTGCTGATATAACTGACATAGCATTGAAATAATAAAAAAAATTTCATCATGATGCTGTAACATAGATATTTAATTTATATCCGAGATTTTAATACGTGGCAATAATAAAACATTTTATCAATACATTATTAATCAGGAACACAGTGTCAATACACAGGCGCATAAGATCGTGTACATGTATATTTAAAAAAATTGTGTTAAATAAAAAATAAGAATCAAGTGATACTATATTTAATTTTTATAATAAATGACACATATCTTTGTGTATTTCTATTGAAAGATTTTCCTATTCTAACTCAAGTATATAGTAGTGGCTTTACAATTCTTCTTAAGATATATATAATTAATTATATAATTAAATTGCATATGTATTTTTCAAAAAGATACAAAATTTTTAAATTATGCCAATTGCAAAAAGAATGTGTGTGTGTGTGTGTGTGTGTGTGTGTGTTTCAATTTTCACTTTTTACATTTTTGTTATAGAGAAAAAAATTACACGATCGATATTCTGGATAATAAGAAAAAGAAAATTTTTGTATGGCTCTCAAAATTAATTAATAATTAAAAAATTAGAATAGAACGCAAATATTAAAACGCAATAAAATTTACAGTATAATTTCAGTACTTAGACTATACATATCGTTCGAATATTTCGACTCTTCTAAAATTATACTGTAAATTTTATTGCGCTCTAATACCTATATTTTACTTTCATTTATCTTAATTTTGCTATTGAAATTTAAATGTATAATTTATGAAACAATTTATTTCAAATTATATTAAAAATGTAATATAATAAAATCTATGTTTTTTTTATATCTAGGACTTTAGTCTAGGAGTGCTTTAAATGAAAAAGTATATTTTGGAACATCAAAATTGTGATTCAGCATTTCAAAAATATTAAAAATATAAATATAACATTTTGCTATAAATATTTTTAAAAAAGGAGATTCCAAGAGGAGTATCATCTTTTGAATTCTCGATAGTTGGATTAGAAATCTATACACCTCGATATTGAGACGTCATATTTAGGAACGTTATGTTTAAGAAGTTGTGGTAATAAAGTTGATAGTTTGCGAAAATGACAAACAGATGCAGTATAATAGCTGCGATTAAATAATTAGATTTATTACATAATTTATAGCATAGCACCACGTTATTTATAACATATTGCATATCTTATATCATTCTTTAATTGAGTAATGCCGATATTGCGGATATAATTAACCTTAGCTATATACATTAGGGACCTAGCAAACGAGAATGGATTAAAATTTTTTTAATACATACTTTAACTCCATGAAAATGGATTGAAATGGATTGAATCCGAGCTGATACTAACTAATATATTCAAAAGTTACAAATTTTATTCTTAAGACATTTGTAATAATAATTATATCTATTATTAATTACTTCAAATTAGTATTAAAAAACGCACCTTAGTGGGATTCGAATCTAGGACTTCTGGATTATAAATCTTCTATCGTTATACCAATTTGTTTCTTCAATTGGTAAATATGTTATTCGTTCTCTACTTCAATTATAACTAACTGAACTAGTAACGAAATTGTATAAAAATTATATAATAAAAATATCATCATTAACAGATATAATAAAGTATAAATAATTTACATTGCTATGAGATAACATTGGCTAAGTGTCGAATAATCTAATCTCTCTTGGCCGATATCGCGTGCCGTGATTAGCTTAATATTCGAGCTATGTTCGACTTGGTGAAATTTTGCGAATTTCATATCGATCATTTATTTTACTTCTAATCAAAGAGAAACTAAAGAATACAGCTCAATTATTTTTACGTTAACTTTTTTAAACTTAGTGGAAACTTGGATTAAAATAAAAAACTTCTTACTTATAATTTTAAATAATTTAAGTAGCATTTATGTCCATTTTTAAATAAAAACTTTTTTTATTAATTAGATTGAAAAATTACATTTCAGAATATTGAATTGAGCAGTATTCACATTGCACAAAAATTGCTGATATTATTTTTGAATTTAACTGAATTAAAAAAATTGTTTCTATTCACAATTCTGAATTGAATAGTATGCACGATAAAAAATCACAGAAAATGCTAATATTATTTTTAGATTGAAAGGCATAGAGATATGCTCTTTGCAATTTCTATAAATGAATAAAAATGCATTCAGATTGAAATTGAAAGGATTCATTTTAACATTCATGAATCCGTATTTCTGAAAATCTAACTCCATTTTAATCTATTTCAATCCATTCTCGTTTGCTGAGTCATTTAATAATTACGTTAAATTATTCATTCTCAGAGTTTAATTCTATTAATTTGATATATAAATATAAAAAATCAAAAAATTTAGCTTTTTTTCTAATAATAAAAATTCAGTTTTAATAATAAAAATCACATAAACGTAAAATTATGTAAAAATCATACAAATATTCGCTCAGCGTAATTTGTACTTATATTTGTCATTTTTTGTTTAACATTATCAATCTTTTATCTTGTTATTATATATCAGAGAGAAATGAGAGTCGCATATATCTCAATCTTTTTCGTGTATCGAATCTCGTAGGATAATGTCTATATTTTTGTGGTTCTCTTCCGTGCTATACAAGGCTATCAAAGTTAATTATTCATCCTTGTAATAGCAATCTATGTAATAGCATGGAAGAAAATCATAAAAACGTGGAAATTACTCTACGAGATTTTGGTATATAAAAAAGGTCGGTATAATCATTCTCAGGTCTCTCTGGTTATTTATATATACGGGTGAACCAGAATCATTGAATCAACTTTTTATCCTATGAGAAAATTATCGACTGCACGCACGTTATAATCCAATTATGGTATGAAGTCGATAATTTTCTCATAAGGTAAAAAGTTGATTCAACAACTCTGATTCCCTGTATAAAAATCTTGAACATAAAGAAAAATAAGTACTGCCGCTTATGTATATTTTACATATACATAATTTTAAAGAAGAAATTTACTTTGATTATTGAACGATCTATTTTTGTTCAAAAGGAATTATTTTAGGAGATACAGCTATCATGTATAAATCACATCTTCAATATTTTATTAATAGTGATTTGTTATTATTGCTATCATAAATAAGCATTACAATAATTTTTTGCGTCAATAACGCATATAACGTAAGACGCATTCCTTAGAAAAATAATATGTATAAAAAGTGATATTATATAACGTAACAAATTGCAATCATCTGTTTTTCTCTTTTTCTGGCTTCTGTATCCTTTCGTTATTTATTTTATGTAATACTGCGATAATTCAGCGCTTTTATACATAAGAACAGAAAAACTGTTTCAGCCGAAAGATATTCAGCTGATCTCTGCCGTAGGAATATGGGCGTATCTCCTAATCGGATAATCGGTACAAATCTGTGATATAATCGAGAAAACACGATGATACTATGTTGCATATCGATTTAACTGCAACAACTTTGCGGTTTAGGATCCAAGCCTGAACGTTTGGTAATATTTATGCGCGTAAACTCCTCCGCTACAGTTGGATGAATACCAACAGTAGACTTCAGTTTCGGAATTGTTAAGCCACATCTAAAAATATTATGAAATATGAATTATGGAATTCTGAAATCAAATTTTTGAAGAAATTATTATATGACGAATCATTTTTTGGATAAAACTTACTTAATAGCAGTCGCAAATCCTTGAATTACTTCGCCTGCATTGGGTCCGACAAAATGCATTCCGAGTACCGTTTCATTACCGTTTCTAAGCGCGATAACCTTTACATAACAACGATCGACGTTCTTTTGGGGTATAAAGAATTCCGTTGGTTTGTAGTACGCATGAAAAATCTCTATCTCCTGTTCTCCATGGAGCGCGATTGCCGCTTCTTCGCTCAACCCGACGCATCCATATTCCAAAGGAGTGAACACTGTCGTCGCTACATTTATGTAATCCATTTGCTCGATCGAATTACCATATAATCTTCTAGCTAGCAGTTTACCCGCTTGTATAGCAACGGGCGTTAATTCAGGTTTTTTCTATAAAAAATATACAAAAATTTTCTATTATATTTGTAATTTAACTCATAATTTAATATGAGAAATATTAAAATGATAAAAAATATCTAGAACTATCTAAACTATGCACCATCTATTTTCAAGATAAAATCATTATAAAATGTTGAAAAAAACTTACATAAAGTACGTCACCAACCGCGTAAATGTTTGGAACGTTCGTTTGTTCGTTAACTGCGTCAATCTTGCCAGTTTCTGGAACAAGTTTCAATCCGATATTTTCTGGTTTCAATTCTTGAGTGAGCGATTGTCGGCCGATAGCAAATAGAACAGTATCATATACATCTTGATGAATTTGGCCATCCTAAAAAATTATATTATATTGCACTCTAATGTAGACTTATTTTTTCATTTGCATATATAAGTTTGTCAACAAATGCTTACTTTGTCGATCCAGTCGACTAGAAGACGGTCATCCTCTTGTTTTGAAACTTTCTTAAGCTTTGACTCATAATTAAACTTCACACCGCGTTGCTGCATCTCTTCGACAATATGAGTTGCCATTTGCCGATCAAATCCACGCAACACCACCGATCGAATTATTATTGTTGTATCGTAACCTAAGCCATTAAGAAAGCCAGCACATTCCAGACCAATATCTATATTTCATCATTAAGGAAGAAAATCTTAATCTGCACATTTGCATAATTACAATAGAAAATCTAAAAACAAAAATCGCGTAAAATGCCGTTGAAGGATACATCCAGCACCAATAATAAGGGTTTTCCCTGGAGCGCGTTCCAAACTGAAGATGTCGTCGCTACTTATACCATATTCTATAGCACCAGGAATATCGGGATACTTAGGTCTACCACCTACTGCAATTAATATATTTTTAGCTGTAAGAATTTTTTCTTCCCCCTTTTTGGTAATTCCAACTACTGTGTGTGCATCCTTGAAATGTGCAAGGGCATTGAAATATTCAATTTTCCTACAAGTAAATATTTAATATAAATAAGTAAATACATACAGATCAAATAAACAAAAATTAAATAATATAGATATGAATAATATAAATTGATACATAAAAATGAATAATATGGCCATTAATTGATGTATAAACAGAAAAATTAGAAAATACTACTAATTATAAACAACTAACTTTGTTCTAAGTTCAACACGAGTGACCCAATTTACAGATTTAACATGATTTTGTACAGCAGTTCTTAAGGCTTCCCAGTCGATTTTCACAGACTTGGGATTCAACTGCCAACCAAATGTTGCTGCTTCCTAAAAACGAGATGATTCACAGATTAGGTATGAATCTTTTACATCATTTTAATCACAATAGCTTTCCATTTTTACTCAATGATACTAATATGAAACTAAAAAAAAAAACTTATGTATTTTATATTCAAATAATGATATCACTATTTTGGTGATAAAGTTATTGTATAACAACACAGGTTTATAATCTCAATTTTAACATGATTTAATAAAATTCAGTAAAACAGTCCCAAGATTCATGCAGATTATATATAAAAACTCAGTTGATTCTTGTCAGAAAAGAAATTTGCATTCGAGTTGAGTAAACGAGTTACGACTTTAATAAGAATTATCTAAGTTTTGATATAAATGGAAAGCAAATAATAATTAGGAATGTTTGTATACATGAATAGCTTCACCAAGCAACGCAGCTTGATGCATGAGTTTTTTCGGTATACATCCCACATTGACGCAGGTACCACCTAAACCCCAAGTAGTTCCGACAGGAGAAGGAGTCACATAATCTAAAACTGCGACTTTCGCTCCCAATCCGACAGCTTCCTTAGCTGCTGCCAAGCCACCGGATCCTCCACCAATGACCAAAAAATCATAATCGTAGCTATGATCCGCTGAAAGATAATAATTTCAACTGTATATCATCAAAAAAAACTTCTTAACGAAGTAAATTCTAAAAAAAAAAATTAAAAATAATAAGCGTTACAAGAAAATAAGAAAACTTTTCATAGACAACACAGACATCTAGAAAAACATCGTAGAGAATCACGTGAAAATCTGTTATCCTTGGATATAAATCAGAGTAAACAGTCGTGAGTAACCTTCGAATTCGCACGCCATCTATGACTCCGTATTTTTACATAACGAATCACAATCGTACAGTGGTGTGACTGTGAATAATTTCCCTAAACACTCACTGCACATGCAGGCCATCGCGCTTCTGCCGTAGACGAGACCGACGTCGCATCCGACAAAGAGCGGCTGCCGACCCATTAACCTGAGCAACTTAGTGTGCGCGCATTGAGATGACACGAGTCGCGCGAACACAGTCAGTGTCGCCATGATCATCGGCGACATATAATGCAATTCACAATTGTCGGAGCACGTGACGTCAGTGACGCTCCGTGCTGCGCACTGACGAGAGTGAGAACTCCAACTTCCAAGGCGCTAACTTAGCCACACGTACACCCCCGCGCTCTCTTCATCCGCGATTCATTACGACGCCGGTCTTGGTCAGTCTTGGTGGTCTTCGGCAAACCGAGCAACCGAGTAACCGAGCGTGATGAGATCGATCCTTATAACCGGCTGCAACCGCGGTCTGGGTTTGGGCCTGGTGAGGCATCTAGTCGACTCGCCGAGACCGCCGGACTACATCTTCGCAACTTGCCGTGACGCGAGCAAGGCAACGGTAAGATCGCGGGGTGGGATGGGAGTATACGTTCCGTTTGTTCGAATCGAAAAAGATTGTCACTAGTTGTTACGCAATTTACTTACTTTGTGGGAAAAAAACGATACTTACCGATCGGTGCCATCGCGATTCTTTTTGCTCCTTTCGTAAAAGACAAAATTTTTTCCACTAGTTTATCTTACGCATCACTGGAATGTCAGAGTCTTTAAAATCTCTTGTCGTTTGATCCTATTGAACTCGATGCGAGCGATGGTTAAGTGACACAACACTGACACCGCGAATCGCTACGTCACCGCGTGAACGCGTCCTCGTAACTGTAAGTTTCCGTTACCGCCATCTATTATACGGTTGCTCGTCATCTTCCCCTCTCATCGTCGTGATTTCGTTATGAATCAGCAAACGTAATACTCGATTTCAATGTCGTTGCGCAAGTCGACTGATGTCATTTCTACCAAGATAGATTAGGTTCAGTTAAGGTACTATTTATCCTTTTCTAATTTTTAGTACCAGAAAAAGAGATAAAGTTAATCCAAGATTAAAGTTAATCTATATTGGTAGAAACCAGGCATTAGAGAGAATCTCGACACTCTAAAAAGTGAAATCTCATTCTTGAGGACTGAAAATTAAGTCCCTCCTTTTCAAAGTAAAATTAAAGTTACTTTTATCACATATATAAAATTATCATACTTAAAGTGAAATTCCACTCTAAAAAATGTAGAGACTACACTGGTAGAAATTAATCTTCTTATAATTCTTATTCTTCTGGTCCTACGAATTATGCCCGATTTATAGTTAATGCAGATTAACTTTAATTTTAATTTGATTTACTTCTTATTTTTTTCTAGGAATTTTTTTTAGGAATTAAAAAAATAAAATTATAAGCTAAATCGAGATTAAAGTTAATCAAAGAAGTATTTTAAGATCGCAAATGTGAATACACAACTGAATAACTAAAAGTTAAGTTAAAGTTAATCAACATTGATAGAAATAAACTAGATGCTCATTCTACCAATATAGTTTAATTTTAATCTCGATTCAACTAATTCTTCATCTTGTTCTAATTTTAAAAATTAGAAAAAGACGAAGAGTTAAGTTGAGCCGAGATTAAAGTTAATCTATATATGAAACGAATATGAGTCGGTTTTTCGCTATCATATTATACGCATCTGATTAAAGTATTGTCGAGATAATCGCGCGAAACGCCGTCCATGTTTGAATTGCGTTTAAACGAAAAGAGGAAAAAAATGAGAAATCTTTACAGGAATTACGCGTGCTCGCTGACAAATCGTCGGCTGTACAGATCATCGAGATAGGTAAGCCATAATTCTTGCTATTTTGTTATGAATTGCATTATTAAACTTAACGGTATAAATTAGGTCATTATTCGCTAAATTCTCGCTGATTAGCACAGAGAAATTTGAAATATTTGAATCGTCCAATGGGAAGAATTATTTTGTTTTTAATATTTTTATCGTGGTGAAAAAATGTTTTGGAAAAAAAAATGAGATGATTTGCAATAATTATATCTGATGAAATATCTCTCGAAATTTTGAAATTTTAATATTTCAATTGTGCAATTAACTTTTGATTCCATAAAGTATACATAAAGTGTATCCTTTTATCTTTGTTTATTATTTAATATTAGGTGGAATAGCAAGGATAAAATACAAGGACATAATGCGTTTTACGGAATACAACCTAAGAATATTGGGTTCTTTTAAATATCAAGGATTAAAATCAATATAAAGTTTCAATATTATTTTGGTTAAAATTCCAATCCTTATTAGAATATTTAATGGTGAAAATGATTTATAAATTAACATTCCTAGATCTAACAATTTTGTAACAATTTTTTAAAAGCAATTTTTAAATAAGGGTAAATAAGATTTAGTCTTAATATTTCGTTTGCAAATTACTGTCATGAAGAACGAATATTACACTGTAATAACATTCTGTTCAAATGTAATTGCAACAATTGTATAATTCTAAATTGAATTTTTTAATTTTTTCTTTTGTTCATAAACTTCAATGATTTGAATCAAGTAAAGAATTGTTTAGATTTAAATTAAAAATCAAGCTAGATTGCAAAAGGATTCGAATTGTAAAAATTTCATTTTTTTTTCTAAATTTTATTGACAATGAGATTCGTATTTTTTCAAACCATTGATCAAAATAGCTAAAAAATACACATAAATTGAAAATGTATAACTGGTTATACCAGTTATAACGCGATGATGAATAACGCATACAATGACGTAAACAAAATTTCAACAGATTAATTTTAGGATAGGAACACGTTATGGTAATCGAGTATTCGTACAAAAGCATGTCTAAATTCCCGGTTAAAGAAAAATGCTAAGATCTTACTTGTGTGTGACGTGGGAAGAATATTTTCCTGCTTTTCTTGATTATCCACTTTATTATCGACATTACTATCTATCTTCACTTTGCTTTCTGCTTCGTTTTTTATTTCATTCTCGACATCGTTTTCCGTTTTGTTCTCTACTTTATTTTCTACCTGGTTCTCCATTTGATTCTCCATCTCATCAACATAATCCTCCGTTTTGGTCTCCAGTTTATTCTCTGTCTTGTTCAGACTCTTGTTCTGATTCTCTATTTTATTTTCTATTTTATTCTCAATATCATCATTCGTTTTACTTCCTGTTTTATTTTCTACTTCATCTATTTCGTTCTCTATGTTATTATCGATATCACCCTCTGTTTTAGCCTGCAGTTTAGTCTCCTTCTTGTCTATCTGATTCTCCACTTCATTCTCGATAACATTTTCCCTTTTATTTTCTGCTTTCTCTACTTCATCTATTTGGTCTTCTATCTTGTTTTCCATTTTGTTCACATCGTCCTCCGTGTTAGTCTCCAGTTTATTCTTTTTCTTGTCTATCCGATTCTCTACTTTGTTCTTCATTTTGTTTTCCATTTTATTCTCGACAACACCTTTCGTTTTATTCCTCTCTTTATTCTCTACTTCGTCTGTCTGACTTTCTATTTTAACATTGTCCTCTGTTTTGACCTCCAGTTTATTCTCTATCTTGCTTTTTTGGTTCTCCACTTTGTTCTCCATTTCGTTCTCAATATCATCCTGCGTTTTGCTCCTCACTTTATTCATCTTGTCTACCTGATTTTCCACTTTATTCTCCACAACGCTCTCCATTTTATCCTCAGCTTTGTTTTCTCCCTTGTTATGCAGCTGCTTCTTTGTTCTATTCCGCGCTTTATGCTCCTCGATTTCTCGATCGCTCGAATCAGAATCGACAATTTGCGATTTTTCACAACATATCATCCATGCTTTCGCCTTATTCAGTTTACGCGCTTTCATATTCGCGACCTTGCACTAGATAGATGCGAAATGAAGAAAAATAAAATCCGAATACAATCGACACGTCTACTGCGAAACGCGTCGCGAACATTCCTATCGTAAAAAAAAAGATGCCATTTTGCTTGATTGATATACTAATCAATGTGCTATCTGATACCATCTACTTTTAAAATTTTCTACTTTAGAAACGTTAAAGATTAATTCTTTCTTGCACGCGATAAGGAGATCAATTTTTTTTTATTCTTTATCGAGGAGTGATATGTGACTTGTATTAGTTAAAATGTGATAATAAGAGTCATCGCATTACTGGAAAAATTAAATTCATACATGACATACAGAAATATCTCTACGTCACATCTCATATAATAATCTCATGTAATAATTTCATCGATCAATATGAAACATTCAACGAGATAACATATATCACAGTTCTTCGTATTTCTTAAATTTAATAAATAAGAGCAGTATTGAGAAATTAAACGATTCTTTAAATTCTTTTAATTCCTTCATGCGCTTCATTTACCGTGGCCTTTTGTTTTATAATTAGCATTCCGAAAACGATTCTTGAACATGACTAGTACTTTAACAATCTAGAAATCTTTAAAAATAGATAAACTTGTTTTCGTCATTTATTCCTTTGTCTTTATAGATATTAGAGTGAAATAAGAATAATTAAATGACTAAAACTTTTATATATAATACAATACATATATATTTTTTTAGAAATATAATTTTAACGTGTATTCATTAGAACGAGCAATATATATTAATATATTAATTTAAGTACAATACGACGAATTTTTTCAAAAATCTTTCTTTTTTCCAAAAGGATTATAAATTTTAATTAATGTGATATCAAACTTGTACTAATATCTATTTCATTATTTTTTGAAAATGAATTTTAATCTTATCGTGTAAAATTGGAGCAAAATTTCTTTAATTTTATCAATCTAGTGAAAATATAAAAGACTAATGAAAATGTAAAAAGTGCTGTGTCACGCCATTGCATTAGTAAGCCTTCATTGACGTATGCTATACATATATGCTTTGACAAATGCTTGTGTATAATACAAGAGAATCAGCTTTATTAAATATTTATCGCGCAAAACTGAACTTTCTTTTCATAAACATGGAATTTAGCGAGTTCTAGCATCGATCGCGAAAAAAATTTTACCTTTTTACAGATTTAACGAATACGGATAGCTACAAGAGGGTCGTAGACACAGTGAATGAAAGAGTAAATGGCGCTGGTCTTAACGTTCTCTTTAATAACGCTGGTATTTCCAGCAAATTTACGCGTCTTGGCCTCGTAAAGAAACAGCAGATTACCGATGCTTTTCTCATAAATACCGTGGCACCGATTATGCTAACAAAGGTATACCTACAGTCCATTTACATTCATGAATGTTACATTACCGAATAACGTCGATTCATAAGAAAATAATAATCGATTCAAGGCTTTCCTGCCGCTACTTAAAACAGCTGCGAAAAATTCCGAGGATAAAACGGGATTAAATGTAAGAAGAGCAGCAGTTATTAATATGACATCTATCCTAGGCAGTATTGCTGAAAATGGTGATGGCGGTTTTTATCCTTACAGATGCAGCAAGGTAAAACTTTAATCTTCTGGAACTGACGATCTGTTGGACCCACTTAATTATAAATCTCTTTGTCAAAAATGTCAATTCAATTTGTCACATCTACATTATTCTTATTAAAAATCACGAATTTATATATTTTAGTGTTCATTCTCTTTTATACGTATTAATGCACGGACTGTGATATTATGTCATTTTAATTCCTTGAAATTAGTGCCACTTTAATTCTCTGAAATTAGTGCCTTTTAATTAATATAAATTAAATGGATCTTTTACAGACATTTTCGTATCAGTTCTGTAGAATTAAAATTTAAATTTAATATTGTACATTCTTATTGAAATGTAAAATTGAGTTTTGATAAAATTTGTAGAATACCTATATTACTGTATGTATAATTTATAAATTTTTAAGTTTTAAAATTAGCAAACCTATATTACACTTTAGATTTTGTCAATACGTGTATCTTGTATCGTTAAAATTTTATTTAATCTCACTTATGACTACTTATTAAAATAGGCGGCGCTTAACGCGGCGACAAAATCAATGAGCATCGATTTAAAAGCAGATGGGATTTTGGTGGTGTGTTTGCATCCAGGATGGGTGCGAACCGATCTGGGTGGCAGCAACGCTCCAATGGACGTCGACAGCAGTGTCAATTGCATTCTGAATACCTTAAACTCGTTAACGGAAAAACAAACCGGTTGTTTCGTACAGTATGATGGTAAAATATTATCCTGGTAATAGTGATCAAATATTTAATAAATGAATTTTTTTGTACATAATATTTTATATGGATTTTTAAATACTTTAAATTAACACTAAATATACATCATTTTTGTAAAAAAAAATCATAAATATACATTTAATTAGAAAAAAACTCTAAAACAAAGAATATTCTTCACTTTCGATGACTCATTCCTTCAAATTTTGACTTAATGTCTCATTAAACACAATTTAAGTGAAAATATTCTTATAAATGAAATATTTCCACAAATCGCTTTTTACATTTTGGAATACTCGCTATAACAATTAATAAGAATATTTTTAAATATAAAGATATTCTTACTAACATTTATATCTTTATACAAACATACTACAAATGTTTTATAATATTTTCAAGAGATGCTATAATATGCACTGATTAAGAGATCAACTATTTTATTCGTATGAGTTCAAGCTTATTTTGTACATGTCACGGTGCTATAACGCAGAGGAATGCAAGTTCTCCTATAGTATTAATGAACAAAAATGATATTCGAGATATATACAATGATTTTTAAGAACTATCGGAAGCATGAACTGTATATAAAGTTATGTTTTTTAGCACTTGACTTTTTGTTTTTGCAAAACTGTAATGTTATTCCAATAGTTTGCATGGATAATTCTTGATGCAATAAATCATAGCAAGAAAAATACAATTCCGAAAAAAAGTAATACTGCAGTGTGTGTTACTAATCGCCGCGAATGTACAATCCGCTTTTATTATCAAACATTTTTCAATGTCTGAAGTCACTTTTACAATCTCATACTCTAGAATCTTTAAGTTAAGAATAGAACATGTACATATATATTATTTTATTGTTTCCGACGAGTTACAATCACTTCATATTCTTTTACTGAAAACTTTCAATTTTTTAATGCAGCGATGTTAAAGAAGCCTATCAAATGAATATCTGTAAAGCGTTCCCGTTAATGAGCCTTAGAAGCCGCCTAATGAGCATTTAAAAATATACCAAAAATCTGGAAACAGTCTCGGAAAGTATGCATTTTTGAAAGAGATGTTTTAGACAAAAGTAGAGTTTAATAAGATGTATTTACTGTTTTATTGACCTTGAGCATCGCCAAAGTCAAAATTGACGATGCCTTCCAAAGTCAAATAAAGCCAATAAATACATCTTATTTAACGCTACTATTTTTGTCTAAGACATTTTTCTAAAAAATGCATACTTTCTGAGATATTAGTTTTCAGATTTTTTGGTATATTTTTAAATGCTTATTACTCGGCTTCTAAAGCCCATTAGCGCGAATGGCTTTACAGGTATTCATTTGATAGGCTCCTCTAACATCGTTGCAAGTTTGATCAAAATGAAGAGCAGAGCGTATTCTCCTTATTAGACTACGCATATTTTTAGCGGGATTATATAAAAACAAAAAAAAGTTTAATAAACTGATTGAGATGATGTGTAAGAGCGGTTGATTTGTCAACAAATCTTAAGTTCAATTCCAAGCTCCATTCTATATGCATTGTATAAGTAATTTGATTCAAGGATTAAATATTTAATATAAAAACAATATACATACATAAACGGATTGAGCACTCGCCTGATGTTATTCTATTCAATTAACCGATCGTTGTTTCTAATTTCTAAATTCAATGGGGAAGTTTGTAATAAATTCATATGTGAAAAAATAAATTCCATTATACATAATTCAAAACGTTTCGATACTATTTAGAATCGATACTATTTGCATTTATATAAGTGTATGTATGTATATATAATATATATATAATTTATATCTTACTAAATTTGAATGAAACAAAAAAGAAAAACTTTTCTTGTGATCCATTCATATTAGGAAGTATGTCTTAATAAAAAATTATCAAGTGCAAATTCACGAAAGAGATAGATTCCTAAATGTCAATCCCTATACGATGTATTGGCGGTGATGCTGATTGTAAGTCAAACATTAGTCAGTCTTTAATCTCTTGGGTGCAGGTTCGCTGTTTTGTGAATTCGAGTCTTCTGAAAAGCCCAAATGTGCAGAGAAATCTGTCAGTCCTTGAGAATCACTAACAGTAGAGAAACCTAGTATGTAAAAAAATTCATATTTTATGTTAATCAATGACATAATAATTTTTACAAACAGTTTTCACAAATTACCAAAATCGAACTCACATGTATTGGAATCTTCTGTAAGACCGAAATTAGAATTTGATGATTCTATTCCTCCTTTCCTTGGTAAACCGTTTTCCTTGTCGGAAACTGTCTTTCCCTTTTTCTTCTACAAAATAAAACAATTTATTCTTAACTACTTGTTTTGATTAATTTTAATCAGCATGTATCATATTTTTTGCGTGAAATACCTGATCGAGTGTCGAGATTGGAACCCATTTATATATTTTCATAGTTGTTTCTCCTATTGTGACCCATTTCTTTTCCCTGCGATCATATATGTATTCAGAATTTTATCCATTTATTTTTATATAAATAACGAATTTAATAGAATATAGGAGCAAAAACATGCATTATTATAAAGAATAAAAAAAGATCCTTCAGTTTTCATAGCTAAACTATAGTCGGTATTCATAGTTGATTTTTATTTTAAGACCATCTTAATATCTTAAATCGTTAATTGGCCCTCTCTCTCTCTC
>NW_012130072.1:2019217-2024963 GCF_000143395.1 Atta cephalotes
TAAGTTATAACTAAACTTAAGTTACGGTTACGTTACTTACTATTAGTTAGTTATTTTATTTAACTACTACTATATATATAATTAGTTATCGTCCTCTCTCTCTCTCTCTCTCTCTCTCTCTCTCTCTCTCTTTCTCTCTCTGATTAATTCATAATATCTTAAGACTGTACTTAAGATGGTCTTAAATATAAGATTCGACTATAAATACCGGCCTATGTATTACTAATTGTAAGTATACGTTTGTCTTTGTTTGCTATGACAAATTCTATCACTCTATCCAAAGCTCAGCTATGAAATCTTCAATTGAATTGATAATATTCTTATCTGAACGTTCGTTTTTAGTAGATTAAAAGCTTCTGTCATACAAAATTTCATATAATTTTTAATATTTTGATACTCGAAACGGATATTTCAAGTTTGAACATTAGCAACTGCCTCGCAGTCTTTCATCAATACGTACATCAGACATCACGCCCTTCTGACAATTAAACAAAACACAAGCACTTGTTTCACTTTTTTCGTATGATCCGTGAATATCTTCCATGAAACAATATAAATTAGCGATAAATGACAAACGTAAGACCTGGCAATTCCTTTTATCCGCCTTTTTCTCTCCTTCCGAACACAACACAGGAAACTTACCAATGACGAACTTTATCAACTACTTGCATTACACGTTTAATGTCATCCTTGGCACGACTACGAGTCTCCGCCCGCACTGACCGCGACATCATGTTATTGTTCACGCGCTATTAAATCACCGGTAATCAATTATTGCACCAATTACACGGCACCAAAGATACCGGGACATCCGTGGGGCGAAAGCAGTGAGAGGTTAGGAAAGGTGACAGCAATCCAAGAAGTCCAAGAACCTCTAATAACACTCGTAATATTCGACTTTCTATCACGACTAACTTCACCAGTTCAACCAGTTTAACCAACTTCAATGTCTTCGATTCGAATACACTTGCAATTTTCGATTTCCGCAATTGTCACTCTGCTCGCACTTTTAGGGAATTATTCTATGTATTCATAAAAGCGAGTGTAGTTGTCGTTCCGAATGCATCATGCGTGTCTAACCTAACCTAACCTAACCTATATTTAACCTAAATATCACTTTTAGTTGCGATATTTATTTTTTCAGTTATGTTGTATATTAAACATGTGTCCGGCGAGTAAATAGACAAATCTATTTTTTTATGTGTGATTTAAAAGATATTGATATATTTTAGCAAATATGAGCGAAGTAAAAAAAGAAGAGAAAACGCCACTCCGCTATTATGAGTGGATGGTATGCGATTATATCTTTATTTATATCATTATCCATTGGATCTTCAATTTGTATTCAATTTATATTTGTATATTTTTCCTTTAGATTAGACCATGTATGATATACAAAGATGAGTATGATGATTGCAGCAGTATAAAGGCTCGTTTCCATCAATACTTTATATTCGGTGAAACAATCGACTGCAACCAGTGGAAGACCGATTATCGCAATTGCTATCAATGGGAAAAGCACAAATCGGAAGAAGCATATGTATGCAGGTTGCCATAAATGTTTTGACGATAACACATCTCAATTTCTGATGGACTAAGAGAAAAACTTTTGTAACTATAAATATTTTAATTATATATTATTATAATTAAAATATTTATAGTTACAAAAGTTTATGATTATTACTTCTATAATATTAATAATAATTTTTTATACTACAAATATATACATAGTGGAAATCGAAAATTACTATTATAATTATACTTATTATTGTAAAAATAATTGCAGTTATTACAATTTATAATCTTTTTATTAAAAAGTGATTTTTCCAAAAATTATAGTTAAATTATAGTAATTGCAACATTTCTTATGATAATAATAATTGTAATCATACAGCATTTTCTATTGTAGCAGGTTTTAAAAAAACTGATTCAATTTGGATTAATGATGCTGCAAGCTGTACTATTGATAGAACATGTAATGTCAATCAATAACAAAGCATAATCCAACCCAATTAAAAACTTACTACAGTCAAAAATGTTCATAAGCCAACTATATATTTGTTGATAGAATTATATATGTTATTATTATTAACATTATAGCAATTGTAATCATAATTATAGTAACATGTAATTACAGTTACAAATATTAAACATTTTTCTCTCAGTAAAGTAAAACAATACTGAAACAAAATCTTCGCAGGACGCGCTGATTAAGAGCGAGAAGCAACGCCGATATAATCGATTGCATGCGCATTATCAGAACGACGTCTGGGAGAGGAGGAAGAAACCGCCAGAGAACTGGAACACTCCTCTGCCCGAATGGATGCAAAAGAAGTTTGAGAACTCGTATCTGCACATACGAAACAAAGAGATGAAGCAGAACGTAGAGGTATCTCCTCTCGATACAAAATGTACTATATTGTAACAGCAGATTTTTTATGTTATCTTAAACGTAGCTTATACATATATTTATTATTCAAAGTCATGTGTACAATAATACATATGTAAAGTTTTGCAGTCTGCGAATAAATATATGATCATGGCCATAGGATTATATACCTCACGTTTGCTCCAAACTATGCGTGATTTGCATTCCTTGATGTCATTGTGCTTCTCCGTCATAGCCGAAGATGGATTCACTTAATTATAAATCTCTTTATCAAAAATGTCAATTCAATTTCCTTTGTGTTACATCTGTAAACTAAAATTATTTTTATTATACTTAGAATTCATTCTTTTTTATATAAGTTATGTTATTTCAGTTTCTTGAAATTACCGTTTAATCCAGAGACAGCCATATTATTGTAAGTAAATGTTTATTTAATGCCATTCAAAGAAATACGTATGAAGATTTAGTAAATATTTTTTCAGTGAATTTTATGATAGACGATCGGGAATAATTGAAAGATTATTGGATTGAATATCGTACTTAAACTATTCGTTCTATTTTTCCAAGTATTCTTTAAGTTCAATAATATTTTTCCACAAGGGAACGATAAAATTCACAGACAAATTTCGATATAAATAATTCTTTCAGCCTTTCCGTTCATTCCCCGCGAAAAAGAGGAGCAACGTTTTTGAACGCAACGAAGCGCGAGCTGCGCATGCGTGAGACTTGTTTTCACCTTGAACCAAACCACCAGCCCCGAGCGACGGCGCAGAATCTCCCGGAGCGGAACGACGCGGGATCATTGCGTCGGTAAGGTCGCGGGACATGCGTGGTTGTCCGAGGATACGTCGCCTGGCGATCTTCCTAATCTCTTAACGGCGTCTACATCGCCGAGGAGTCAATTCGTGCGCCGAATGAAAGAAGAAAAGTCACTGGATCACGAGACGCGAGTAAACGGAGCGAGTGGAACGTCCAGTGTTTCGAACGTCGCGGCGCGCGAACCTTCCACTCTTGTTTCTACTCGCGCTCTCTTCTCTCTCTCTCTCTCTCTCTCTCTTTCTTCCTCTCTCCGTCCTTCCTCATAATTACGCCGCTTTTTCCGTTCCACATACGTACGCGTATATGACACGTACATAGGTGCGTGCATGTATACACATACGCCGTACGCATCGGAGTACGTCCTAACCGAATCATGTTCCGCGTCTGTATCAAGTAGTGATTGACGAGTGTGTGCGACGCGTGGACGCTCCGCTGAATGAATGACATAACTTATACATAGATATATAAATATTGCGTAGATCGGATCGCGTGGTTGGCGTGTCTTAACTCGGAATAAGTCGGTGCGGCGACGACAGTGCGATCGGTATCGAATATAATCGGACCCGCGTTATCCCGTACGTTACGAGTTCGGCGCGTCGCGTCGAACGCGGAGCGTAGCGCGCGTGCGGCGGCGCGCACTACAAGCGGAGCGGAACGAGACGCGTTATAGCGGGCCGGGGCGCGTCGGGAGCTGGAAGCAAAGCGGAGCGGTGTCCGGAGCAAAGCGTGCGTTGCCGTGGCGTAGCGTCGCGCGTCGCTCCTTCGTGGCACGTGCGTGTTTATACGAGCGTCTCACGAAGCGACAATGGCCGCGGACTGCGTGGCGGACGGCGATTACCTCGGCGAATATTCGCGATTCTTCGCCGAATTCATCGCCAGGGTGAATCCGGATGATCAGCTGCCGGTGAAGGTGAGCGTTTACGACGTCAATGAGAACGAGCTCGTCGGTGAGATCATCAGCGTGACTCTACAGTACCTCAATCGAATGTAAGCAAACTTGCCTTTTGTTGTTTGGATTGATCATCATGTAGGAGTGGTGTGATGCCCTGTCATGCGTTTTTTTTTACGTGCGTGTTTGTGTGTACAAATTGTAGACGTGCGTTTGTATTTGACATTCCGAACATGCCGAATCTCGCATTGGCTCCGCGCCTGCGTTCGTCCGCGTGAAGCGCGAGATACGTCGCTTTCTAATCTCTTGTATTTGTAGAGACAAATTTATGTTTGGACAAAAAACTCGGGATATCTGGAAAAAATAGAGAAAGACATATTTGCTTCTGAAATTGTTTCTACAATACAAGCGTTAGATCTGATTAAGCTTGATTGATGATTCATTATTTCTGTACATAAGACGATAAACACCAACTAATGTAACATCTATGTCATAATTTCACACTCAACAATATATACAGATATTATAATATGTTTTATGTAACAATTACGTTGTTGAGTGTGAAATTATAACATTGATTTTATGTATTATACTTTGTATTTACTGTAGAGTAGAAAAAGACACAATAATTTAAATTCCAATCAATTTTTACTAATATTTATATAAATTCTTATAAGTGTTGTTATATGCTGATAGTCCTCTTGAGTATCCATTCTCAAATAACAAAAAGTGTTTAAAATCGGATAAGACGTTTTTCGCATTTAAAAGATGATTTAAAGACGTCTTATGTCACAATTTTAGACTTTGTGTTGTTTGGGTTTATTCACTCGCGATTCTTTCCCACGGCAAGACGTTTCTGCGAGTAATTAAAATGAAAATCATTTCTGACATAAAATTTTTATTACAAAAACAATTACAGGAACAGGAATTTTTTTTAGATAATTCGGCTCGCTTATTTAGCATATCGAGCGATTTTTCTATACTGAAAAAAAAATAAAATATTTTCATAAATATTTATTTAAATAGTTCTAACGTAAGTAAATATTTACGAAATGTAAAAATATTTGATATAAAAACCATTAATTTGATTTAGCTGTAATTTTTTATTGAGTAAATATTTACTTAGTACTATTTAAACAAATATGTATTAAGATTTATGAAATACTTTTCAGTATATTGTTGCCCGACAGTTGCTTTTACAATATGAAATATTATCTGTAATTATTTAACTGATTTTGCATTATTTTACGACTCTTTCTAGAACTAATCAAATATTGTGAAATACAGATGCAATATTAAATACAAGAAAATCAAATCTACTTATATAATACACATATGAGAAGAAACAAAGAACATGCACTAATTTTGAATCTTTTACTTTTTCACTTCTTTGACACAGTCCAAATTTCCAAACTAGGTTTCTATGAAAATTATTTAATGATAGTTTATTTAGTTTTGATGTCATCACATTTTAAAATTATATTTACATTTTAAAATTATATTTGTTTCATTTTCAAATTTTCGTGTATTAAAATTAAAATTAATATTTTAAATGTATGGATTTTCTTGTTTATCTCACATGTAATTCGTTTATTGAAAAATAAATAAGCACAAGTTCATTAACTATTGCATTAGTAAATGTAAACTTA